>NC_073387.1:42238035-42495535 GCF_028641065.1 Leucoraja erinaceus
TTCAATACACCCACCACCCTTTGTGTGAAAAAGTTACCTCTCGGATTCCTATTAAATCTTTTCCCCTTCACCTTGAATGTATATCTTCTGGTCCTCGATTCCCTTACTCTGGGCAAGAGACTCTGTGTATCTACCCAATCTATTCCTCTCATGATTTTGTATACCTCTATAAGATTCCTCCCTCATCCTCCTGCGCTCCATGGAATAGAGACCCAGCCTACTCAACCTTTCCTTATAGCTCACACCCTCTAGTCCAGGCAACATCGTCATAAATCTTTTCTGAACCCTTTCATGCTTAGCAATATCATTCCTATAACACGGTGCCCAGAACTGAACACAATATTCTAAATGTGGTCTCACCAACATCTTATACAACTGCAACATGACCTCCCAACTTATTAGTTAAGGTTCACCACAGTAGTCTCTGGTCTCAGAGACCCCATGAGATTCACTGTTAATTACAGCTGATACATTCCACATCTTACTACGATAACATTTTGAAAATGTAACTTTGCAAGAGCAAATTGTATTAATTGCAGATGCTTTTAAATGCCCATCTACTTCAAAATTTGTCCCACTTTAACGATATATAAAGGTTGTTATGATAATCTGAGCTCCCATTGGATCAGTTTTCATGCCCTTTTGTTCAGTTGAGATATTATGAGATTGCCCATAAGTAGAGTGATGGTGAAATGGGCAAAGCGGATAGATAACATGTCCATTCACCTGCTTCAAAAGGGCATATATTCTACAAATGCCCAATAAAGCACTGTGACTTGCCTCAGTTCATAACTTCCATGCCCCATTCCTATTTTCACCAAGACTTGCAGCTTTATAGCATTAAATTCAATATTCTTCCTTATCCTGGCTGTTTCTTCTAGTGTAATTCTCATTTCCATTCCCTTGAGTCAAAGGAAAGTACGTATAAGCAGATAGGACAGATAACTGGATATTTTAAGGACAGAAAAAAGGGCTCTTTAGACCTGCCTAGTTCATGTTGACCATGATGCTGATCCTCTATGCCCTTCCTCAGTACCTGTCAAAATGCCTTTTAAACCTCTTCTGGCAGTTCCTTCCAAATAACGCTCCCTCAAGTTGAAAAACGTGCCCCTCAGATCTTCTTTACATTTCTCCCCTCTCACCTTAAAACCTATATCTTCTAGGTTTGTATTCCTGCCCTGGGAAACAGATTCTGATTATCGATCTTAAAAGCAGCCCTCACAATTTTATAAGGTCTCTTTCAGGTCATCATTCAATCACCTATTTTCCAGTGAGAATAAATTCACCCTATCAAATCTCTCCTTCTGACTGCTGTCTTCCATTTCAGACAATATCCTGGATAATCTCTTCTACACTCTCTATTGCTATCATATTATTCCTGCAGTAAGGCAACCAGAACTATACACCATCCTTCAAATGTAGTCCAATTAATGTTTTCCATAGCTACAACATAACGACGCAAATCCTGTACTTAATACCTCAGCCTATGATAGCAATCATGCCAAATGTCTCCTTTGCTATTATACCCACCTGTGTCACTATTTTTAGGGATTTACGGACTTGCACCCCAAGATCACTTTGTACATCAATGCACCCAAAGTCCATGCCTATATCCAACCAGAATTTGACTTCTCAAAGTGCATTGCCTCATAAATGCATTTCGTTGCTGGATTAAAATCCATATTTGGCTGGATTAAAATACATATGCCACCACCAAATTTTCTAGCTGATCTATGTCGTGCCATTTCTTCTTTGCTTTCTGGGACCCAACCAATTTCCGTGTCATCTGCAAACTCACTTATCAGACCTACATTATCGTCCATGTCATTTATACATTTTACAAACACCAATTGTCCCAACCCTGATCCTCGTGGTACACCACTTGTTAATGACCAGTCACAAATGCACGCATCCACAAACTAATCTCTGCCTCCTATCATCCAGAACATTTTGGAACCAGTTTGCTTTCATGCCTAGGACCTCATGTATCTGAACATTCTACACCAGCCTACTGTGCAGGAACTTTTCAAAAGTCCTTCCAAAGACCATTTAGACAACATCTACTGCCTTGGCTTCATCAATCTCCTTGGTTATCTCCTAAAAATACATTGCATTTATGTGACATGATCTCCTCTACGCAAGCTATGCTAATTCTTCTTAATTAGCTCTTGCCGACATCAAGTCAACATGAATCTTGTCCTTCCAAATTTTCTCCAACAACTGTAGTTTAAAGACTGATCCATACTGCCATTCTTTTATCATGATATACCAAAACTGTTCACTATCCTTGATCATATTTATTTCCTTTTTACAACTGCAAACTATCTTCTGAACATACCTCCTGTGCCTCTTCGATCTTTCATCCCACAATATGTGCAAGGAGATCATGGATTTCTTTGTCCCTCAGAATGATACCATCAAAACAAGACCCTGCCACTGCCCTTTGTGTACCTCACCGATCAGACAAAACTTAAAAAAAAAAAAGACAGAGTACTGGAGTAACTCAGCGAGTCAGGCATCATCTCTGGATAACATGTACTGGTGATATTGTAGGTCGGGATCCTTCTTCAGACAAGAAGACCTTCTTCAAACTTCCAATATGATTTCTCCTCTGCTCTAACTAACTAAGTCAGCACTCCTTGCTCTAGTTTATTTCTTGAATCCTTCATGCTCTCATCTAATCTGTCTTGTCCATGAGATCCACTTACTGCTGCTCCCTTCTCCACAAAAAGACTAATCACCCAACTTCTCATTCTGGTTCACAGTTCCCACCCTCAGGTCCTGCCCTTCTTCTTCTTCTTTCGTGTGGCGTGCACAGCCTAAAGTTGTTGGACAACTTGTTCTATTTGATCTTCCGTTTGTGCACGTTGAGTTGATTGCATTAATCGAAACAGGGCGGACCACGTGAAGGTCGTAATCTTCCACCCCAGGTCCTGCCCTCTATTCAAATCACTAATCATCAATCCTGTACATAATAAAAGCAAATATCGAATGACTGCTATTTCCACAGCTCCATTACCCAAATCTACCCCAGCTTCAGTACAGCTGAAGAAGAAATCATGCCTGTTATTGTCTACATTTACTCCAATCATAGAATCCCTTAAAATGTCTTCATCCCTCCAGTGCTGGCATTATTATCATCCGCAGGTGGGAATAAAGTGGACAATGGCCCCAACCCTTTGTTTAGTTTAGTTTGAGATACAGCGTGGAAACAGGCCCTAATGTTCCCAATGTTGGGCAAGTCCAGAAGCAGGGGCCACAGTCTTAGAATAAAGGGGAGGTCATTTAAGACTGAGGTGAGAAAAAACTTTTTCACCTAGAGAGTTGTGAATTTATGGAATTCTCTGCCACAGAGGGCAGTGGAGGCCAAGTCACTGGATGGATTTAAGAGAGAGTTAGATAGAGCTCTAGGGGCTGGTGGAGTCAAGGGATATGGGGAGAAGGCAGGCACGGGTTATTGACAGGGGACGATCAGCCATGGTCACAATGAATGGTGGTGCTGGCTCGAAGGGCCGAATGGCCTCCTCCTGCACCTATTTTCTATGTTTCTATGTTTCAGCTCACCCACCGAGTCCGCACCGACCAGCAATCCCCACACATTAATACTACCCTACACACACCAAGGACAAATCTACATTTATACAAAGCCAATTAACCTACAAACCTGTGCATCCAGAGTGTGGGAGGAAACCGAAGATCTCGAAGAAAACCCACGCAGGTCATGGGGAGAATGTACAAACTCCATATAGACAAGCACCCACAGTCAGGATCGAACCCGGGTCTCTGGCGCTGTAAGACAGTAGTTCCATGCCACTGTGCCGCCCTGAACTCTGGAATTCCTCCCCCATTCTGTACCACCATACCTCTCTTACAATATTATTTAAAACCATTCCTATTTGATCAATAATACTGATCCATTGTATTTTGTCAAGTAACTTAAGTAATTTTATCAAGTATCAGGTCAAGTTGGGGGGAGCTCCCCTCGCCACGGGTACCATGTAATCCCGTGCTACCTGCTCCATGGTCAGATAGTCGGCGACTAAACCGTCTCCCCCACCTGGTTTGCCAGGTGAGAAGCAGGCTGTGGACCCCCAGCAGGACCTAAACAAGACCTGTCAAAGGGCAGATAAGCTTCTAGTGAGCCAATAACCACCCACACTTTAGTAGAAGTTGCGATCACTGTCGTACGTAGCATTGTAAGGAATGATGATAAAGCACACACACCAAAATCTAATACTTCCAGCGGCGGAAGTCCGCAGGAACGAGGACAGAGATGTGTGGTGCGTCCGTCTCCATTCACGTTGAAAACCAGCACCACTGCGTCGCTAATGTTTTCAACAATGATGAATGAATGAATGAACTTAGGTTCAATGTTTTTATTACAGCTCATGAAGTACCTAAGACGCTTTTACAGCGTTAAAAGCCAAACAGTTGTTGTTGCCTTTCTTGATATTGTCTAGTACAGAAAAGAATCACACGGTACTTAATAATCTAAATAATTTAATTAACATAACTGATTTATTTACAAAATTGCCATCAGATCAATCACTTTGATGGAGCAAGTTAATCAGATTCCCAGACAGTAATTACACATTTCTCTGCATGTGGTTAAAAATAATGCCTCAATTGGCAGTACCTTAGCTGGTGCTTTATTTATGCAAATTCAGCTGATACTAACAATGTTTGATACAATTTATGGTTACAACTATTTATAGTAACAGTGTGATAAGCAAGAAAAATATAACGTAATGCAATTTTTTTAATTTCTGAATCAAATCAGCTCATGGCAAAATATACCGGTAAGTTTCAGAGCAGCATGTCAAAGAGTACACGTTATATGGCCAGCATATGAGTTCAAACTACAATTATATTGTTAGGAAAATAGCAACATTGGAAAACAAATTACTGCCAATAACGGAAACTTAAGTTTAGACTTTGGCCTTGTTGTTATACGTCTATTTGTTTTTCATTTTCAATATTTTTTTCTGATTGTAACATGCAAATCCATTTGAAACATTCACGTCATTACCAAACAGAAAGCTCTACAAGAACTAATGTAATTATAATTAAAATTATCGACCCAATAGCAGAGCCCTGATACAGCGAACTGGCAAGCGATGATGGTAGGTATCACGACCAAAGGAGGAGGAGGAGGAAGCCAAAAATATATGGCAGTTTCTTCATGAGCAGTGAATGTAATCTTTGTTAAGATTCTCTGTTTCAAGAACATTTGGCAGAATAATAGTGCCTAAACAGCTGTGACTTATTTTTGACTATCAGCAAACTTAAATGAAAAATTAGCATTTATTAAAGAGAATAATTAAAAGACTGAAGTCAACATTTTCAATACCTGAGCTGTGATATTAATTGTTGCGTGCTCCACCTTCCTGTGTATTGATGCATTTCGTTGTCTCTGTACTGTACACTGACAATGACAATTAAAATTGAATCTGAATCTGAATCTGATCTATTGATACAAATATTGGAAATTAATTAATTTCCACATGTGCAGAATATAACATGTGGGAGTAAATCAATGGTTAATGTGAGGCCCTCTCTCTCAATGCCTACTTTAAAGAAGTCTCCTCTTTCTGACCTAACGTCTGTTAGACCCTTTCTCACTGCTCCCCCCATGCGACTTAGGCCGCTGAGTTACTCCAACACTTTGTGTTCGAGGCAAGATTCCAGCATCTGCAGTTCCTCATGTCTCCATAATATTCCACCTGTTGCTAAAGGTCTGATCTTGACCACTTCTTGGTGTTCTGTATATTGATTTTAGAAAAAAAACTGCCACTTACAGTTGTGATTTTTGGCCATCTTACTCAGAGTCCCCCTCCGCTGCGCAGGACAAGAGGATTTTTCCCATCGATGAAAAATAAAAGAGTTATTAGTGTTTGATAAATGTTGAGATTCTCTCTCGTGAAGGCCGTCCCCTTCTGGAGGGACTATAAAACCCAGAAGTGTTGAGTGCCTCAGTCATTCTCTGCAAGATGGGGGAACGAGAGGTTCACGTCTCTCAGTCTGAGGTGTGAATAACACTGAACACATGTCTACTAAACTGTGAGTGTTTTTACTGGCTTGTCAGTGCCATTAATGTGGTTTGAAAATATAATTTGGAAATGCTAAAGCTGTGTTGCCTTTGGTTTGGAAATACTAAAGCTGTTTTGCCTTTTGGTTTGGAAATGCTAAAGCTGTGTTGCCTTTGCCTTTGCCTAATTAAAGTTACCTTGCCTAATTAAAGCTGCCTTGCCTAATTAAAGTTGCCTTGCCTAATTAAAGTTGCCTTGCCTAATTAAAGTTGCCTTGCCTAATTAAAGTTGCCTTGCCTAATTAAAGTTGCCTTGCCTAATTAAAGTTGCCTTGCCTAATTAAAGTTGCCTTGCCTAATTAAAGTCGCCTTGCCTAATTAAAGTCGCCTTGCCTTCTATATAATTTGAAGTCCAATCTTGACCACTTCCTGTTTGTGCTTTCTATTGATTTTAGAAAATACGCTACCATGTACGGCTGTGATTTTTGGCCATCTTACTCAGAGTCCCCCTCCGCTCATCAGGTGCTGAGGATTTTTCCCATCGATGAAAAATAAAAGAGTTATTAGTGTTTAAAAAATGTTGAGATTCCCTGTCAATCACGCCGTGAAGGCCACGTCCCTTCTGGTGGGAGCGGGGAGGGATTATAAAACCCAGAAGTGTGGGCGTGGCTCAGTCTCTGCAAGATGGAGGAGGGAGAGGTCACGACTCGCTGTCGTAAGTGGCCTTGCACCCTGGTTGAAGTGGTAAGAAAATGCACTTGAATTTGGTCGCCTCGCACCATGGTTGAAATGAAATTTCAAGGATAGCCGTGAGTCAACTGCCAGCCCACCAGCCGCGAGTGAGTGAGCTGCCAGCACAACAGGCTTGAGTGACTGAGCCGCCAGCCCAAGCATCAATTCGGCCCACAATGTCCATACTAGCCCTCTGGAAACCAGTCCCTTCAGCCCACAACACCCATACTAGCCCTTCAGAAAGCCCCCCCCCCCCCCCCCCCCCCCCCCCCACTGGCTTCCAATATTGGAATTGGTGAAGATGTGGAATATTGCGTTGGGGGAACCAGCCGTCCCGTGTGATGCTGGGACCCAACGGATCCCACTTAGTCTAGTAGTTAATAAAAATTTAAGAACGAGTGTCTAGATTTATTTTAGTTTCAGAATACTATAGTTTAGGCTTAGCAAGGTCTTGAAGGTTCCAACTTCAGAATATTGCAAATTCGAAACTGCAATATTCTGAAACTAAAATTATGAAAGCATATTGGAAACAATGATGCATACACTGGCCGAGCAAGAATTGGGAGCTGGAATTTCTTGGGTTTTTTTCTTGCTAGCAACATGCAAGTGGCAGATAATATTGGAATCAAGCAAATCCTCACACAACTGCCAGGTACAGGAGCCTGAAGACTGCAACAACCAGGCTACTTCCCCACAGCCATCAGGCTATTAAACCTGGCTCAGACAAAACTCTGATTATTAATAACCACTTTCTGCTATTTGCACTTTATCAGTTTATTTATTCATGTGTGTATATATTTATATTATGGTATATGGACACATTTATCTGTTTTGTAGTAAATGCCTACTATTTTCTGTGTGCTTAAGCAAAACAAGAATTTCATTGTCCTATACAGGGACACATGACAATAAACTCACGAACCTGAACTTGAACAAGTGTGATTACACTATGCTTCTCATTCTCCTCAATCTTTAACAGCTGGTAACTAATCCTCATTTGTAGACATAGCTCAAAACCGTATAATGACTCCATACCTACATCATGTTAAATAGTAATCCAGAATATGTTCCTGCAATTATCTTGGGCTCAAAATCAAGGTGAAAACAATCCAATGATTGTTGGTGCATGAAGATACAAATTCATTTCCTACTACTGTGTTCTTAGGTTATCCTCACTGATATGTCCATTGTATTTTCTGTATTAATATTTATAGGTAAAAAACGTTCAATGTTGCCATCTCTTAATCACCATGCCTCATGTATGTAAACAATAATTTGGAAACTTTAATTTTCACACTGAAAAACAGAAGAAGTAGTTTGTAGTTCGCAAGTTCTTCAAGCACGAATTATTGTTGATATCTGCTTATTTTCACTGAATTTTGTGTTCCCGCTTGAGGTAACAAGATCGGTGGACGTTGAAAACAAACTTATTTTCATTAAATAGGCGCTTGAATGTTTGCAATTTCTAGTGTAATTTCCCATTTACACCCCCTCAGAAAATCAGAACCCTGGATAAGCATTCCATTTGAGGAACAACTTCCATTTATTTAATTTACCAGAAAAATGCCAGCATTCATTTCCTACTACACTACAGGGGAACATAAACCACAACCCTCAAACTCGACAAGAGGCCAACAACCAATACTTCTAAATGCAGAAGCTGATAATGACAGAATTTAAAGTGCCAGATTTTGCAAGAAAACGACTGTGGTGCCATGTCAAACGTTTCCAGTAAGTTCAAGATGTCCATACATGTGTGAACAAGTTTGCTGGCATTGCCTGTCAGTGTTTTCTGCAATTATGTTCCAATATTTGACACTATCACTTCTGGTGAAGATAGACAGTCTGAAGAAGGGTCTCGACCTAAAGTCACCCATTCCTTCTCTCCAGATATGCTGCCTGACCTGCTAAGTTACTCCAGCATTTTGTGTCTATCTTCAGTGTAAACCAGCATCTACAGTTCCTTCTTACATACTTCAGATGGAGAATGCAGTTAACCACTGGCATCAGGTTATACCTGGCATGAATAAGATACAAAAAAAGGAAATAGGCACCAGTGGAAAACAATTAAAAAAAAAAATTAAAAAAATGTATTCAAATTTAAGTTGACATTTAAAAAACCTCCAACAACAATCCACTGCCGAAAACTACAGAGCTCCACGGTGATTTTTTTTTTCAATTTCTGAACCAATGTGATTGATTGGCAGTCATTAGCAATCATTGCCTGTTAAAAGGGGTACTTAAACAATCAATTACTCGAGTTAATCAACTATGGCAAGTGAAAGTCAAGCGGAAGTTAAGGATGAGCTAACTGCAGAGCTCTGCAAGAATTTGTGGCTATTCATGGATTATTGCTTCCTCAGTGCTACTTGGTGGACAGTTAACACATTAACAACACCATGAAAGGCTCGCACGTTATTACATTTTCAGCAGATTTTGGACTATTAACTCATTCTTGTGTTCGGCGCATGGGGAAATTAAAAAAGTAAACAAAAATAATTTCACAGCCTGCTCTGGTCAGTATGTTGTTGAGCCTTAGCCTATCTTCTGCTGACTCGCCCTATATTTCACCTTCATCAATTTCCCTCCTACTTGTGTAATTAGGTAATCCAGGTATATTATTGTTGCATATAATGCAGTACACTGAAAAGCTCTGTTTTGCGTGCTATCCAATCAAATCAGATAATTGGATTTGGCAACACAAATACACAAATTAAATCCAATCAAACCAAACTCAACTACAATAGGTAGGGTGAAGGTAAAGATACAGAGTGCAGAATATAGTTCTCAGCTTTATAGCACAATTGTTCCAGAGATAAATTCCATAACAGCCATAATGGGGGTAAGGGAGAATCAGACTTATGGAAAAGACCATTCAGAAGCTCGATAACAAGAGCAGAAGTTGTTCCTGAATCTGACACAAACTTTGAAGCTTCTAAATGTTCTGCCCAATGGGAGGGGTGAGAAGAAGGAATGAACATGGTGGGAAAGGTCTGACTATTTTGGCTGCTTTCCCAAGGCAGAGTGAAGCATAGATGGAGTCAATGGTGGGAAGTCTAGTCTGTGTGAGGGACTGGACTACATCCATACTTCTACAATTTATTGTGGTCTTGGGCAGTGCTCTTACATTGATAGCATAAATGATCCCACCTTTTTCCCTGATATCTTAAATGCAAATCAGTCTGTTTACTCAAGTCAAGTCAAGTTTATTTGTCACATACACATACGAGATGTGCAGTGAAATGAAAGTGGCAATGCTCGCGGACTTTTGTGCAAAAGACAAACAACAAAACAACCAAACAAATTATAAACACAATCATAACACACATATTATTTTATATAATAAATAATGTAAGGAAAAATGTTCTGTAGAGTTAGTCCCTGGTGAGATAGGCGTTTAAAGTCCGAATTGCCTCTGGGAAGAAACTCCTTCTCAACCTCTCCGTTCTAACCGCATGGCAACGGAGGCGTTTGCTTGACCGTAGTGGCTGGAACAGTCCGTTGCAGGGGTGGAAGGGGTCTCTCATGATTTTGTTTGCTCTGGAGTTGCACCTCCTGTTGTATAGTTCCTGTAGGGGGTTGAGAGAAGTTCCCATAGTGCGTTCGGCCGAACGCACTACTCTCTGCAGAGCCTTCTTGTCCTTGGCAGAGCAATTCCCAAACCAGATGGTAATGTTCCCAGACAAGATGCTTTCCACCGCCGCTGCGTAGAAGCACTGGAGGATCCTCGGAGACACTCTGAATTTCCTCAATTGCCTGAGGTGGTAAAGACGCTGCCTTGCCTTACTCACGAGTGCTGAGGCGTGTGATGCTGGCACTGCACACTTAAACAATAAGCCAAAATTACTAAAGTTTCCAATCAGAACAGATTAAATTAGGTTGAAGTCATCTCCTCCAGGATGTAGTGAAATTCCTTATTCATATGACCCTCACAGAGTAAACGGTATACATACAGTAGTGGTAAATAAAATGAACATGAATGCAAAATTGTGGAATGGTGCATGATTGTAGTGCAAATAAAAATTAAAGTGCAATAACAAAATAATCAAATAGGGTAGAGTGAAGAGTGGAAGTACGTGGAAGCACCTCCAGGATGGGTGTGTGAAAGGGGCGATTGGTCTCCTCTACCTCATGCGGACATCCGATTGCAGTGGGGAAGACGCTGTTCTTAAGTTTGGATGGCCGAGCTTTCAAACCCTGCATCTTCTTCCAGAAGGTAATAGAGAGAAAGGGGAATGGCCAGAGTGACAGGCATCCTTGACGATATTTCCAGCTTTTGTGATGCAACGCACTGTGAAGATAGAATTGACGGAAGGAAGTAAGGAGCAAACGATGGAATCGGTTCTGTTCACCACACTCTGCAGGTTGTCACGACCTGAGCTGAGCCGTACCAGACTAAGATGCATCCCATCAGAATAATTTGGAATGTGCATCTGTACAAGTTCAAGAGAATCCTCGTGGGTATGTTGAATTAACTTGACATACCTGAAAAAGTGAATACATTTTCTTTATCAAATTCAGTGTGAAGGGACCAGTTTGGGTTGCTGGTGATGTGGATGGCGAGGAACTTCATCATCACCACTGCACAATTAGACAACGTTCCAGCATTGGAACATTGATCCAATGTTTCTCTCAAATGCCTTCTGAAAGCACCATCAGTATCAAATGCCTTCATCAGTATCCATCTATCATAAATTACAATTGTTTTCTTTCTAAGAAATGTTTTCCAAAAAATCTAATTTAATTCTTTCTGTGCATTTGTGCTTGCCCCTTAGTATCACTTTGAGCAGTGAAAATCATCCATTATGTTTGCCCCACTGCACTTTTTAATAAGCATGAAGGTCTCACAAATAAACGCTAAACAATTTTAGTGGGGGAAAAGAGCCTCAGTCTTTGCATATCACTTTTCTATGTGATATTTAATATGCAATGCATTTTTTTTAATGTAATGTTTCCTCTTGTCTGGACCTTGAGTCTGTAATAAAGTTTATTATTATTACTATTTTCTAAACATACTTTCCAATTAAGTGGTCAAAACTACACAACATGCCTATCTAGCCTTGTACATTCTATGTGTCTTGCTTAAGATTTCAACCTATATATTTGCAAGCACATTTGCAAATCTCCTGGGGCTCACATGTTTATGACCTCATTTAGTAAGGTGCATTTCCCATCAACACTCTTGCTCACATTTCACGGTCCAATTTCTTGCCTTTGGTCTTTCAGCGCCAGCCCAGACTCACAACATTCAGTTTTCAGCTGGTGAATGATGATCTTTGCAGGCCAAATGGGCAGAAAGTTCCTCAACTCATTGTTATTGACACAGTGGGAAATGATAACATTGACGCTGACTGAAATTTTCATAAAACCAAATGAAAAAGCTTCAGTGCAATGGGAAGAGAACTTCAGAGTCTTCAGATATCCGATGAACTTGATTTTGACTCTTCGAACTCTCTGTGTCGGCTGAACGCCTGGTTTGTGTTGTGTCTACACTGTTCAGCAATATTCTGAGAATCAGTCGCTCCTGTCAGGTTTCTTGGTGTCCATGCCATCCCTTTCACCATGCATTCTGTTCCTGTCTTCTCTGAAACTTGTGACAAGGGCCATGAAATATCTGCAGTTGCAACAGTGCAAGCAGGAGCAGTGATCCTCCAACTAGTCACCATCTGTGTGAATCAGTGGGCATGGGGATAGTTGTGAATAGAATAAGCTTTGGATATATCCATGGACCTAAGGGGTTATTATTTTAATAGGTTTTTGCCAGTACCAATATTAATAAACACAGTTTTGGATCGTCCACTGATAACACATGGTCCATTTTTCCTGGGCAGAGGCAGGACACCAGCATTACACAGAGGAAACTGCACAAAGTAAAACTTTGCAGCAGTATAATAATACTGTTTAACAAAAAAAACCTTCCATTTCATGTCGCCAAGCCTTCAATTTGATAATATATAACTGGCCACACCAAATTAGAATATGATGTTGTCCTGTGCACTCATGAACATTCTGAGTCATAAAAGCATGCAATGAACACAGGGAACATGGGGAAATCAGACAGAGAGGATCTGATACTATTAAGGTGGCATATCTGATTTTCTGACTGTTTAAGTGGAGTAGAACCAAGACACACTGCGGAGAGTCAGCATGGAGCTGTACGGCCCAACAACCTCTTCTTCGATGCTGTCTCCAGCCTATGATTCTAACCACATTAAATATTCAATAGTATTGCCTTTATTTCTTGCGCCAGATATCCCAAACCTGCCTAATGGCCTTATTGATCAACGCAAGCTTGCAAATAGTTTTCTAGTAAAAAAAAGATGAATCTGGTAATGGCCCAAACTTGGACCATTATTGCTGCTCAGCGGGCAGGACTTACACAGGATCTGTCAAGGTTGGAATTGAATGCTGTTCTCGGAGATGAATGGCCAGTGTTGAATCCATTCCACTACCATCACCACTTTATTTGAATATATATATTATCCGCATCTTGTATTCTTTCCAAATACTATTATGCTTATTAATAAAGGCAGATCCATCACCTTCATTCCTGACTGGATGGAAGATGCCTTAACTTATCAAATTGTTTCATTTTTACAAATCTGAACTTGAATTCATTAACAGTATTTCTCTTACATTGTATTCAACAAAACTAAGTAACAGACACAACACATAAAACAGGCAAATGAACAGGTTGACAGTTCCTCTCAGCATTTATCTTACATACAAGCACACAGAATAAATCATTTTCACACGCTAATTTTAAGTATTCTTTCCTTCATCCATCTATCCAAACTAATCTTGAATGATGACATAATTTCTGCTTCGGAAACTTATTCTGGATGTTACTTCCATGGCCACAAAATTATGTGCGTGGAAAGGTTTATCAAGCTATGTTTAAAACTCTTATGTGCCTGTCCATCTTACGCGACTTTTTCGGCGACTGCCGGCACCCGTCATAGGTCGTTGCAGGTCGCCGAAAAATTTTCAACATGTTGAAAATCCAGCGGTGACCAGAACAAGGTACGACTCTTTGGGCGACTTTCCACGACCATACAGGCTTCACCCCGTGACATGTCGCCGGGGTGTGGCCTGTATGGTTGTGAATAGTCTCCTCAGTCACCCAAAGAGTCATAGCATGACTCTTTGGGCGACTGTTGAACACTGAGTCATAGCATCTTTCTGGTCGCCGCTAAATTTTCAACATGTTGAAAATATTCGACGAACTGCAACGACCTATGACGGGTGCCGATAGTCGCCGTAAAAGTCGCGTAAGTGGGACAGGCCCATTACATTTAACAATACTTATGGGCTCTAATTTTCAAGAGTTACTGGAAACAAACGACTCCATTTATCATTATATAATATATAAAATATTTTTTTATGTCAACACTATGTCATTCTGACAAAAAGCCTACAAATTAATTCATGCTTCCAAAAGCATATTAATCATCAGATTCAATATAGGCCAATAAATATTTTGTCCCAAAGATGCACCATGAAATTTAGTAACATCATTGGCTATTTATAACCTGTTGCACACTCACCATGCTAGCTTCATAATCTTTGCCTTTGCAGAGGGTGCAAAGGAAATGAGTGCATGAAGTCACACCTTGATCCTGGGGTAGAAGAGTGGTTCAGGACAGAGATGGAAGTATGTATGATTCAGAACAGAGAGGATAAGGATTCCATCTGCATCCTTCCATTTATTCTCCCCTTCCTCCATTCTCTGCAGCTTAAAACCTGTTTATCTCCAAGTTTTTTCCCAATTCTGGATAAAGCAAATGTACCTGCAATGTTTAATCCTCTCTCCACAGATACTGCCTAACCTGCTGATTACTTCCACCAATTTCATTTTCTGATTTCACATTTTTGACACCCACAGTACTTTGTTTTTTTGTGCAAATTGAAGCAGATGCTCACTCAATATATTAAAGCATCAAAAGAACCCTTTTAATACTTTGATGGTCTCCTCAATCGTCGGTATGGTCCAGGAATAAATATCATTGTTATGTTGCAATGGTGTTCTTTGTACTTTTTCCACTGGAGACATTAGAGGAATGAAATCATGTGTTGGCATAAGGACTCCACTGGTGCACTCCACTGGTGCACTACTGCGTACAATAGGACAGATTGCAAATGGCACATGTTAGATGCAAGAGTCGAGAGTCTAAATTTGGACTTAAACGAAATGCCGTTTCTGCATATACTTGCCTACCCCAGATTACAAATAATTACATTTTACTAAACATTTAATAGCTGTGAAAAGGCCAAAAAAAACTTATCAGATCCCATGTGGTGAAGTTACTTCAATGCCCATGATCCCACAAAAATGTATCACGATAGAAATAATTCCAGGGCCCATCAAGGAATGGCCTTGATAATTTAACAGGCATTTTTAATGTGAAATATAATCATTTCAGTAATCAATAATTTAATGCATTGGGAAACGTGATGTGCATTTGACACATGTAATCTTGGTTCTGCAAGGGAACCCTCTAATATGCACTTAACAGATATTGGCTTTTTTTTCTCTCCATGCAAAAGAAACAATGAAATACCATGAAAAAGTTCAGAAAATGCCCTTTATCACTATTAGTCTGCACTCAGTCCAGAATAAAATACAGAAATAAACTTTAACTGACCACAAAAGTACCATTATAAAGTAAAGCTAATAATCTCTTAAGCATTTTAACTAGACACAAAACAATTTGTTTTGTTCCAACATGGCAATATTTTTTGTTGAACCAGTATGCTCCGTTTGATTTGAAACAACAATCAAAACATCTTACAGTATGTCTCCTAGCTTGGGGAGGGCAATGTTTATTCAAGTATATCAAATGTTCAAATACTGCAAAACAAACCTCTTGCTTCCTTTTCCATTACTTTTTAGAGAATAGCTCTACATAGACACAAAGTGGAATGGGAAAAAAACGTATCTCTCAATCCAGTGGCATCCCTAAAATTGACTGTTCATGCAGAGAGATATGATAACCCTAAGTAAGTTATCCATTGACATGATTTTCTGAGGTCTGGGATCAATTTAACATGATAATTGTGTTATAAAAGCTTTTAGCATTAACATTTTAATGGGTTTAGCATTTGCAATGATGTCACACTCAAACTGTCCAATAATGGAGTTGAAGCCTTTCCAGAGTTGACTGTATGTATTCACAAAGCAACAAACTACCACAATTTAGACTTGAGCTATGTGTCTCTTTCCCACTGTTGCAGCTGTACTTGATAATGTTTCAAGAATCCTATACACTGTGCAGCTGGGTTGATATTACAAGGCTAAAATCACAAAGATTCTATGAGTGATGGGTCCATAGAGTCTTATAACATGGAAACAGGCCCTTTGGCAACAAAATCCATGCTGACCATCAAGCTCCCAACTATACAGATCCCATTTTGTTCTCCACATATTTCTGTCAACTCTCAAGAGATTCTACCACACCCCTACACACGTGGAGCAATTTAGGGTGGCAACTTGAGATGAGTGTGGAAATCAGAGCACTTGGAGGAAACCCATGTGGTCAAAGAGGGAAATGTGCAAACTCCACACAGAAAACACTGGCACTCAGGCGTGAACGGGTCAATGGACCTCTAGAGTAACAGCTCAACCAGTGTGTCTGCACCACTATGCCAATGTGGATCTTCTATGCGTAGTTGAAAATGTGTTCATTACAGACATGGCAGTTTATGCAGATGATCCCCAAGTGAAGATAATTATGCCATAGCAGGCACAGTTTCCTTATTGCTCCTGTGGTTTAGCTTCTCATACATCTCTCTTCGCCATGAGATAATACTATTCCAACATCCCATTTAGTTTGTGTTATCTGAGAATTATGGTGGAAGGTTGTGTATTTCATTAGCTCTAGCACCACAATAATCTTAAATTATTCCTCTTTGTTTCCTTGATCAACTACACTTCAATGGGAATACCATATCTGATCCTGAGAAACCATTGCAATGGAAGCCAGACTGCTCTCAAAATGGCATATTCCTGCTTCCCATAAAAGCAATCACAATCCATCGCACCAATCAACATGGTAGACAATTATCTGTCCTTGCTCTATAGGTAGAATGGAGCCTTCAATAATGGAGATGGACCTGCAATGCTATCTTTAAACTACAGACACTCTCCAACATGTTGGGTGTCACTCCCATTTTGGTAAAATGTCCAGCAGCTAAACATTGGAGATCTGCAAGGTGCTGTTGACAATCAACAGCGATACTACACTACAACCTCTTAGTATATCCCTCATTATCCTATCACAATTTTTCTATTGGAAATTAGCAATTCCTGAACATCTACATACTTCTGAGACTTGGGTCACCTCTAACAGTTGTCACAGGGCACTGAAAAATGCTACCAATGATGTCTGAGCAAAACCCTTCAAATGGAAAGGCAAGCAAACCAACATTATTATCTTCTCTCAGGTCACTATCCTCAATCTTGAGGCCTTTGTTACTCAGTAAGTCACACTGGGCAGTCCATATTTCCCGGAAGCCTTCTATACCAAAACTCTGAAGCAGACACTCTATTCTTATCTCTGTCATGTGCAGAGATGATCAGGCAAACACATGAAAAAAATCAAGAAACCATGGAAACAGAAAGCAGATTTCAGATTTTATCAACTAAGCTTCTCCAACCTTGCCAACTCTGGATCAGTAAGTCATCCAATTTTTAGATTCATATGACCACAGATCATTGACCTCTAGGTTCATAACACTGCAAACTATACTAAGGTGATGACTATTCTTTCTTTGATCCCAGGCTTCTCTATTACCTACTTTATATTATCCAATTCTACTGTGCAGTAGGTTCTGAAATGAGGTCAGTTTTCTGGCCTAAACAGTCTGCTGGGTAACCCATTTTAATTATTGATTGCCCTCAATGCAAGTAAACACTTCATGTTATATATGTTAAATTTGTCCTCTACATCTCTATTCCAAAGCTGACCTTGATTACTATTGAAAGGCTTCGGAACTGTCAGGCTAGCAATTACCAAGCATTCATAGTAAGTATTTCTGCACTAAAAAGCTGGTAAGAATATTCAAAGACAACGAATAAAACTTTGATTATTGTATCTAAACCATATTCAAGCAATGGCAAGGATTTACTGCACAATCAATACTCATATTTATAGTATTTTAATTTGCTCTGAAAAACCGTTGTACCAAATGTTTGTTAGAGCAGTGCAAATTATAATTTATTTACTCTACGCAATTCAAGAATTATCTGAAACATTAAGTTAAATAATTAAAGCCCCTGTCCCACTTTCACGACCTAATTGGCGACCTCTGCCGAGTTTGCCCTTGACTCATACTCGCAGCATGGTCGCCATGAAGTCGTAGGAGGTTGTAGGAGGCCTTCGTAATTCTTCCTCATGCTCGTGAGCGGTCTCCGCGTACTCGTGGCCTCAAGTAGGTTGCGGCGTTTTTTCAAGCCTGATAAAAAATGTCCACGAATAAACAAAAGGTCGGCATGTAATAAAAGGTAGGTCGTAGGTAGGTCGTGATGGTAGTTGTAGGTATTCGTAGCTAATCGTTGGTGGTTGTAGGTAGTCGTAGGTAGGTAACTGGCCCGAGAAAAAAAATGCAAACATAATAATAATAATAATATTTATTTATATAGCACTTTTCAACAAAACCAGTATTTGAACCAAAGTGCTTTACAGAGATTGATTAAATTAATTGAACAGATCAATGCAATAAATCCATACAAATCAAAAAAAGAGAAAAAAGAGAATAAGAAAAAAGACACAGAAACAGTACACTATAGAAATCAACATGAAACGTCCCCCCACAGCAGAATTCACTGTGAGGGAAGGCACCAAAAATAACCAGTTCTCCCCCTCATAGTCCACCCGAGGTCGGGGCCTATATCTGGCCTCCTCAGCCAGCCCGGTGTCTTCAGGCCTTCCTGCCGCGAAGCTGGACCATCGGCGTCGGTGAACATCCATCAGCGGCCTGGACTGAAGCGGCCGCTTCCCGACGCGAAGACTGCAACGACCAAAGTTCACAGGCCGCGCCGGCCGAACCTCCGACTCTGGCGATCTCGGATCCCAGGCTCTGCGGTGCTGTCGGCGGTAACAGTGCCCCGGAGCTTACCGCAAGGCGACCCGGCAAGGCATCGCCCGCTCCTTGTAGATGTCCCAGCATCTACACCGCCGTCGAAGCTGCAGTCCCCGCAGGAAACGCCGCTCCAGCGCTGCTCCAGTTCGTTCGTAGGCCGCACAGAGAGGACGAAGATGCGGTTCGGAGAAAAACCGCATCTCCGACCAGGTAGGACTGGGGTTAAAAATAATTTCCCCCTTCCCCTCCCCCACCCACCACATAAAAGAAGACCTCCAATCCAACAGGACTAAAAATAAAAATAAATAAGGGTGAAAGGACGGACTGCAGGAGGAGCGGCCATACACAACGGCGCATCACCCCCGCAGTCCGCCATCATTTTCCACTCGTAGCTAGTCGTAGTTGGTCTTAGGTGTGGAAGACTGAGGGCGAGGGGGGGTCGTAAGAGGTCGTAGACATATTTGTAGGAGGTCGTAGACACAGTCGTAGGAGGTCTTTTACTTTGGCGAGTCAACACAACCTTGACATTTTTTTCAACTCGTCTAGGGTCTTCTAAACTTGTGGATTAGGTCGTCTAAGTGGGACAGGCCCTTAACTCTATCACAAATTACTCAGATGAGAACTAAATCAGAAACATTGTGATTGACCAAGTTAATTATTTTTGCCTACAATGCAGGTTACTGAGCTCAACTATTGAATATGCAAATAAGAACTCATTTGAACATTAAATATAAATATAATGATATAAATAAAAGTTACAACAGCAATTTAGTTATGGTGCAGTTATTCAGCATAAACTGTCTCCATTTCTACATTTTCCAGATGAGATTGTGCCAATGATTGGCACCATTTAATTAGGGTTTAGGATGTGACTATATAAAAATGAAATGGCTATGGTTAGCAGTGTTTCCAGAGAATAAATGCTGTGCTTTCCCTGAAATAATGCTGGTCTAATGAAATGAAAAAGTGAAGGTTCTTCACTCATGGAGATTTTCAGCATTAGCCAATGATTCTCTGCTCCTCAATAAATTCAAATTCACAATGACAGTTGTCATCAAAACCACAAGTCAATTTTAATTTCCTCCTGATCTTAAGAAACCTTGAACATCCAAATGACATTTATACATCTGCCTGTACTTGGCTGTGACACCACATAATTTTACTTGCTGTAGCTCTTCTCTCAGAGATAGACAATTACATTTATTTTGTACAGACCTGGTAAGAAACTCCTGTACTTTCCACACAAAAATCCACAAAAAGAAATTTTGGTCTTGCACAACACCTTCAAGAAAATATCACTAATGCTGGATCTGCAAAATCATCCGAATTCATAGGAACAGCCAACAATGGACCATTATGGGCTCCACATTTCTTTGATTATCGTTGTTTTCTGCATATTTTCCATTCAATTGCCCCAAGTACAGTCCATATCTCTCATTCCCCTTTCCCCTGACTCTGTCTGAAGAAGGGTTTTGACCCGAAGCATCGCATCTTCCTTTTCTCCAGAGATGCTACCTGATCCACTGAGTTACTCCAGATTTTTGTGTCTGCCCTCAGTACTGAAGTTCTGGTTACAAATGGAAGGCTGCATTGGGGAGGCTGCGTAGCTAACATGCAAAACATCAAACTCCCCAAACTGATACCTTATTCTGTATTCTGGTACAGGAACAGACTACCAGGTTAATAATGGGAAAAAATCAAGAATGTGCTAAAAGCCTCCTTGAAGAAATGCAGCAGCCTCATTGTATTGAGAACCTCCATGGATTGGGAACACACTGAGATCCTGCGTAATTAGCAGAAGTTAATGCATCATATCCCAAACTACCTGATTACCATCCACAATGGGCGATCACGGTGGCACAGCGGTACAGTTGCTGCCTTACAGACCAGGGTTCGATCCTGACTATGGGTGCTGTCTGTACGGAGTTTGTACGTTCTCCCTGTGATCTGCATGGGTTTACTCCGAGATATTTGGTTTCCTCCCACATTCCAAAGACGTACAGGTTTGTAGGTTTATTGGCTTGGTAAACGTAAAAATTGTCCCTAGTTGGTGTAGGATTGTGTTAATGTACGGGGATCGCTGGTCGGCGCGGACCCGGTGAGCCGAAGGGCCTGTTTCTGCGCTGTATCTCTAAACTAAACCAAATAAAAGACATTTTCTGCACCACCTGTGGAGGAATCTGCAGGTCCCACATCTGCCTTGTCAGCCGATAAACCAGAAGGGAAATCTAGTCATCTTGAACCCCAAGCAACTGCCAAAGTGGAAGATAATCGCTTGTCTTAATGTTAATCTATACAGGCAAACACTGTGTAAAAAGGTCTATGGTTTTCAATAGCACTTGAGGTAGTTTGAAAGATTACACTAGAAACTGAAAAGCCATTCTGTATTTCACTGAGCCAATGTCAGCATGTTCAATATACTCCACCATCAAGTGTCACATACTTACTCGAAGTGTCGTGTGGCACAGAGCAAAGAAGTTGAATGCTTACACTGTGCTTCTCATAATCTGACACGTCCAAATAAAACAGAATAGAGAAGGGTTTCTGCTTTGAGTGCTCAGCAATTTAAATGCAAACTGTAGACACAAGAGACGGTAGATGCTGGAATCTTGAGTAAAAAACAAACCGCTGGAGGAACTCAGGTCCACTGATGTTTTGTTAAATACAAATCATTCTTAACATTGAAGAATTAAACATTGAAGAAGTCTGAAGAACGTCTGTAGACTCGACCCGGTCTGAAGAAGGGTCTCGACCCAAAACGTCACCTACTCCTTTTATCCAGAGATGTTGGCTGACCCAAGTTCAAGTTCAAGTCCCTGTATAGGACAATGTCCCTGTATAGGACAATGAAATTCTTGCTTTGCTTAAGCACACAGAAAATAGTAGGCATTTACTACAAAACAGATAAATGTGTCCATATACCATGATATAAATATATACACATGAATAAATAAACTGATAAAGTGCAAATAGCAGAAAGTGGTTATTAATAATCAGAGTTTTGTCCGAGCCAGGTTTAATAGCCTGATGGCTGTGGGGAAGTAGCTATTCCTGAACCTGGTTGTTGCAGTCTTCAGGCTCCTGTACCTTCTACCTGAAGGTAGCAGGGAGATGAGTGTGTGGCCAGGATGGTGTGGGTCTTTGATGATACTTCCAGCCTTTTTGAGGCAGCGACTGCAATAAATCCTCTCGATGGAAGGAAGGTCAGAGCCGATGATGGACTGGGCAATGTTTACTACTTTTTGTAGTCTTTTCTTCTCCAGGGCGCTCAAATTGCCGAACCAAGCCACGATGCAACCGGTCAGCATGCTCTCTACTGTGCACCTGTAGAATTTAGAGAGAGTCTTCCTTGACAAACCGACTCTCTGTAATCTTCTCAGGAAGTAGAGACGCTGATGAGCTTTTTTGATAATTGCGTTAGTGTTCTCGGACCAGGAAAGATCTTCAGAGATGTGCACGCCCAGGAATTTGAAGTTCTTGACCCTTTCAACCATCGACCTGTTGATATAAATGGGGCTGTGGGTCCCCCTCCTACTCCTTCCAAAGTCCACAATCAGTTCCTTAGTTTTGCTGGTGTTGAGGGCCAGGTTATTGCACTGGCACCATATGGACAGTTGCTCGATCTCTCTTCTGTATTCTGACTAATCACAATCAGTGATACGTCCCACAACAGTGGTGTCATCAGTGAACTTGCTGAGTTACTCCAGCTTTTTGTGTCTATTTTGGGTTTAAACCAGCATCTGCAGTTCCTCCCTACATTTAACATTGTATAGTTCTTTAAAAGGAAATCAATATTTGTACATTCTTCCCACTGTTGTTCATGTTAGCAACACAGCCTTCAATTTGTAACCCGAGCTTCAGTACTTAGGGATTTTGCTGGCAACAGAATACTGACATTGGCTCACATTGTTCCGATGAATTTGGATGATTTGTGCAATCAGAAACATAAAGATCTTCCATGATCTAATGCAATAGTGCAGAGTAATAGAGCATAATTTATTTTCTATTAACATGGCTAAAAATGCGATTGCCACAAAAAAATAACATTTAGTCTCTAGTCCATCATCTGTATTAATTAGATATTTAAATATAAAATACGCCATATGTTTCTATGCCATCAAAATTTATTATTTATTTATCCATTTAGGTTTCATTAATTTAAACCAGACAATTTCTCATTAAATGAAATATTATTTAATTTTCAAATGTGCTTAGACACGTCCGAAAGGTCAATTTTAGGAGCTTGCTCAAATATCCGTAGAGTCATAGATTGATACAGTATGGAAACAAGCCCTTCGGCCCAACCGCCCACACCGGTGTGCCCAATTCGAGAAAGTCAACTTAGATCGTTATTTCCATCTGAAAGCATGGCTAGTTTTATGAGTGAAGCCAGCTTCCAGCATTAAAAAAGCAAAGCAACTCAATTTTCTCATGACATTTCGTGCACTGAAGAATCTACAATTGTTCATGCAGGTTTGGCAATTTCTGTTGAAGTGCACAAAAAAAACAATAGGAACCATGACAACGGTTTGTGTCCTTAGATCAAGCCTTCAGTACGAATGTTTCCTCTCTTTCTTTGGTTATGGAATGTTTGTATAATTCTTCCTGGCCTAATTGTTATTAGCCCTTTCCTTTTTCCAGTACTTAATCTTATCAATAGCAATTTGAGAACACTTAAGACAATTATGATGACATTTATCCTACTACACAGATACAGCTTGTGCAATCCATGATTTAATCATGTAATTTAATCATATAATTCTCTGGAATTTGTGCTCTTTTTCTTCAGAATATAGTCTTTGCACCTTGTTTGTTTTCTTCTGATTCTGTCCAATAGAAGCATAAAGGGCCTGCCTTCAGCGGACTGCTGGCGAGTGTCAAGCTCGCAGCATTCGCTGATAAACAGGGAAGTGGAATGGCGAAGATGTCAGAGTGGAACACACACACACACACACACACACACACACACACACACACACACACACACACACACACACACACACACACACACACACACACACACACACACACACACACACACACACACACACACACACACACACACACACACGCAAAGCAAAGGCAGGGGCCAAGGAAGGCAGGGGAGTGCTGTCTGAAATTCACATGGTGCAAAGCCAAGGTGACACAGACACACACCGCGATGAACAGAAAGGTTAAGACTGCTGGCACAGAGTACGGTAAGTCCTTTAAAAGAGCGGGGGGGGGGGGGGGGAGGGAGGGGAGAAAGGGGGGGAGAAGAGGGGGAAGAGAAGGAGTGGAGACACACTTTTAAGAAGCTGGCCAACTTTTAATAAGCCAGAGATACATAGCTGTGAAGTTTGGCGGGCATTTAACATTACCGGTCGGTTTTCCTTGGTTCTGAAAACTCGTGCTTACGTTTTTTGGTCGCAGAAAATATTTCAACGTTGAAAAATTTGCTGCGACATTACTGAGGCCGCGACTAGTTCCCAAAATGCGGGAACTCCTTGCGACCAAGAAGGAGACTCACCAGAAACCACCAACGAACATGTGGCGATCATGAGGCAAGCGCAGAGTCTCCTGCACTCACCTAAAAAGTCGCCTGTGGGTCAGGCCCTTAAGAAACAGAAGCAGGAGTGAATAAGCTGCCACTCATGCATGCTCCACCCTTCAATAATATAATGCTGATCTTTTTGCCTTTACTGCACTCACCCATATCCCTTAATTTCCATTATATTAAAACATCTCTGAACTGTGTTGATTATATGCAACAACTAAGCCCTGTCCACACTCTTCGATATAGAATTGCAACCAATCAATGTAGTCAAATGAGGAAAATTCCACATTTGTTGGTTTTTGCTTAGACGTCATCGGTAGCATTTTACATTGCCCTGCGATAACTGGTGTAGGTGATCCAAGTATCAGAAATATGTAGAACTTCATTGAGGAAAATTAATTTATCTTATGACCCAGATATTTTCTGGATCTGCTTTCCTGTGACACAAAAGGGACATCTATTTGTTGTAGATTTGCTACGGTTTGATTACTATCATATATTTTACTATAATTTCCTTATCTTATGTAGACAACTCATGCCTCATATCTTTGTAGTTTATTTTAAGAGCTTGTTTCAGATGGAAACAAATCACTTTCATACTTTATATATTGTCATATTATGATCACTCTTCCCCAAAGGCCTCTTAACTACCAGAATGTTAATTGACCCTTTCTCATTATTCTTTTCTAGGCCTAAAGCCTAGAAAAGTGTTTCCTCCTCAATATATTGATCTAGAAAATTGCCTCATACACACTCCAAGAATGTGTCTTCTGCAAAACTGGCTTGCTAATACATTTGTAAATTTACATTCCCATGAATAACACATATACCTCTAACCATATTATCCAAATACAGCTGTTTGCTATATTATCTTGCTCCGAACTCCCTTTTAGCCTGACTATGGAACCATTCAAAAGTATGTTTAGTTGATTCATTTGAGTTTACTACACAGTATATCACTTATGTTTAATATTATCATCTAGCTTAAATAGATTGCTAACTAATTAATGTAAAGACTGATTTTTTTAATTAATGGTATCATTCGGTAAAACATACTGTAAAGAAGTGTCATCAAACATTGTGTCTTTACTTCACTTTATTCATACTGTAACATACATTACTGCACTAGCTGTACGTGGTCTGTCACGGGAACTAGAGAGAGATCAGTGGGTGGGGAGGTTGTAATTATACTTGTGATATGGGGAATGGTTAGTAGTGGTGAGGTCACTATGTTAAAGGTACATGCACATATCATCTACATCCTTCCCCTTAGAAACCAAAGGCAACAAGGTAGTGACAGGGCGACCACGTCACATGCGCTATGAGCAGTTACGCAAAGTCGCCATAACGGACACGCGGCTTGACAACGCATCCCGACCGAGTTCGCATTCTCACCATCTCCCCTCTCTGCAGGAAGAAAAGGAGCAGGTGCAGGTGCAGGTGCAGGTGCAGGTGCAGGTGCAGGTGACCGAACCGGAACGGGGGACCCGGGAGGGGATGGAGAAGACGGAGAGGAAGGAGGGGACGCGGGCGCAGCAGCGGGCAGACGGGCAGGCGAGGGAGGGTGAGACGGGGGAGAAGTCGGCTGATAGAGCTGAGAAGGCAGGGACCGAGGCATGCGAGGAGCGGCGGGAGGAGTGGAAGACTGTAGCGGCGGAGCAAAAGGGTCCGCGGGCAGAGGTGGTGGCTCGTTGACAAGGTGTTGTGACCAGCGGTAAACGGTGCCGTCATGGTCGACCAGATAGGACCGAGGCGAACCTGCGGAGCCGACGACGGTGGCGAGTCTGGAGTGACCGGAGGGGGACTGCATTCGGACAACTTGACCGGGGAAGAGACTCGGGAGAGGACGGCAGGACTTATCGTGGGAGCGCTTCTGGATTTGGTGCTTAAGGGCAATGCGCTCCTGGACAGCAGCGGACTTGAGGACAGAGGGCACAGGGAGCGCTGGGCCACCGGGATCGGGGGCCTCGTGGTGCGAGACATGAGTCGCAGCGCAGGGGAGCCCATGGCAGGGTCGCGGGAGATGTTGCGAAGGTTAAGGAGGGCAAGGTAAAAGTCAGAGCGAGACAAACGACAATGTTCCAGCAAGTCTTTGGCACTGCGGACTGCGCGCTCAGCCAGGCCGTTGCTCTGCGGGTACTCCGGGCTACTGGTGTAGTGGCGGAAATTCCAGCTGGCCGCGAAATCCCGAAACTCGGCGCTCGTGAACTGGCTGCCATTGTCCGACTGCAGACTGGCCGGGGAGCCGAAGGTAGCGAAGTGGCGGCGCAGCTTCCCGATAACGGTCGAAGAGGTGAGGGAGTGCAGCTGGTCAACTTCGAACCAGCTGGAGTAAGAGTCGACAAGGACCAGGAAGTGCTTGCCACGCCACTCGAAAATGTCAGTGGCAACCGCCATCCAGGGCAGTTCGGGAGCAGTGTGTCATCAACACACTGTGTCTATACTTCACTTTATTCATACTGTAACATACATTACTGCACTAGCTGTACGTGGTCTGTCACGGGATCTAGAGAGAGATCAGTGGGTGGGGAGGTTGTAATTATACTTGTGATTTGGGGAGAGGTTAGTAGTGGTGAGGTCACTATGTTAAAGGTACATGCACATATCATCTACACATACCCACTAGCCAGTCACATAACAATAGGCAACAGACATTTGATTTCTCCATCCACATGCAGAAGTCTGGTTTCATTTAATTCTCAAAGTAAAATTAATCTTTCAAAAGTGGGTAAAATAATGTATTATAGAATAATGCATTTGAATGTTTATTAAAGCAAGAGCTATCACATAAGATTAAGGTGATATGATTATCTTGAAAAGACCGCTGAAGTAATTGATATCTATGGAGGTTATTATTGTGAATCCATCTTAATATTAAAGATTATAATATTTGTATAAATACAACTCATTGTAATTTTTCAGACTGACCTTCATTAGGTGCTTATGGAAATCAAATTCAGATAATCCACCAAATAAAGATATCTTGCGAAATGATTCTGTCAATTGTGATCTACTAAAAAAAGTGAATCAATTTCATTACGGTGATGAATTTGTTAAATTAAATCTGTAATTGCCAAGTTTTTTTACCAAGTGCATTTACAAAGAGGTTCAAGTATAGCTCTACCTCATTTATTCAAATTACACCCCCATAGAAAATTCAAAACACATTGCAAAACGAACAGCAAAGAGAAACAAAGTGATTTCTAAGTATACATTTTTTAAACATGACATACATTCCAATTCATGCCAAATAGTACTGGAATAATCAATTAGGAAGTTATTTTATCTCTTCAATTCCTTTGCCACACACTGAATGTATAAAGTCTCATTATTTGCATCCTATAGAGAAATATTATACGATTTTATCCTTAGCAAAACAAAATAAAGGATTGATGTGATTGCCAATGCAATTACAGATATTTTATTAAATTATAACTGTGCACACAATTCCTGTACCTTTGTTTCCATTTCCAAAATGTCATATCTCATCTCATTTTCCATGACCATGACAAAGGAGGGAATTCAGTCCATATGTCTTTGCCAGCTCTCTAAACTGTAGCCCATTAACCTGTCAACCACTGAGTCTTTGGGAAAAGACAACAAAATGTGCCACAACACATACGTGTATAACAAAAGCAACACCATCCGTTCTGTGTAACTTAGCGGTTTCTAACTTATAGTAGCTTCAAGTACATTCAACAATCTAATTCCATAATGCAAGTCATGTTCCTTTGGAAAGATAAGCAGATTATTTGGAAATATATACGTATCTTGATCATCAACATTGACATAAGCAATTTAAAGGGCAGACACAACTTAATTGCAGCCTTTTTCTTCTAGTGTTTGAATGGGTCATCTAACATGTGTGGGAAAATGTCATGGTTGATGCCATGTCCAACAGCAATGCCTAACATTAGAAAATAAGAACATAAGAAAGTAGGTGCAGAAATAGGCCCTCCAGCCTGTACTACCGTTCAATATTTATGGCGGATCTGTTCCAGGCCTCAATCCTCTTCTGTGCTTTAAATGCTTTAAATGATCATGCCTGCACAACTCTCCAGGTTAAAGAATTTCAAAAATTCATCACCTTCTATAAGAAACTGTTCTTCTATATTAAAGTGCTATGCTATGCACTTCTATCTTAAAACAACCTCTTATCTCCAAACCATGTTCCACACTTAAGATTCTTCCATCTGTGGGAACATCTGACCATCTCTGAGTCAAGCCCTACAGGACAAAATGTTTCCAAAAATTCACCCCACGTTCTTCTAAATGTCAAAGACTACATAACTTCTTCTTTAAATGCTTATAATATGTCAACCATGTCATTCCAGAAATTAGCTTCAGGGATTTTTGGACTACCTCCACTGCCAATATATCCTTTCTTAAATAACAGGAACAAGCCTGTACACAATGCTCCATATGTAGCATTACCTGTAACCTGGACAATTATAGGGATATTTCCCTCATTACTAAACTCAAATCAACTTATTTTAAAAACCAATATGCCTTCCGCTGCACATCATTTACTACGAATGAATTAAAGATAGTATTGTATATTGGTTACTTTACTTACTAACCAATGGAGTGTTTTATTATTAGAGGCTCCGCCTACTACACTGTTCATATTATCGCAACCCAACTCGTGTTGGCAGTCTATGTTGCTACTCAGTTGAAGCAACATGCTGTAGTGCGTTATAAGTGCCTTTCAGTAAATACTGATGTACCATGTTTGTGAGTATGACTGGGTCATGTGGCATGATGTCAGAGATGGGATGCCTCCAGTTGGTGATATTTGATGGACAGCAGGCCCAAAAGTAACCAGTCCTAGATCCTGGTTCGCATTAATGCCAAGCAGAGTTGCAGCTTTCCCATAGACAATAAAAAACTTCAGTTTGTGAACTTGTGACTCCAGGCGGCAAGTCAGTTTAGTTTCTCCAAGTAGGAGCAGCTCCCCTCACCCATAGTCTAGCAAAGTGGCCAAAGCAATATGTTCGGCGTTACGGATTCGTTTAAATTCAGCCAATTACATTAAATTCATGCGAACAACAGCCGTCAGAACAAGTGTTTAAGAAGAAACTGCAGATGCTGGAAAATCGAAGGTACACAAAAATACTGGAGAAACTCAGCGGGTGCAGCAGCATCTATGAAGCGAAGGAAATAGGCCTATTTCCTTCGCTCCATAGATGCTGCTGCACCTGCTGAGTTTCTCCAGTATTTTTGTGTGCCGTCAGAACAAGACCAGTTCACAGTAATGATGGAAGGTACGTACTTACTGAATGCCCAAGCAGCCCGGCAGAGCACACGGCTGTAGATACAACTCTACAACTACTGTCCTCAGTCATCCGGCGTGGCTAGCTGGATAAACAACATAGTGCCCCACTTGCGATTCGCCAATACTACCTGGTTCGCAACGAGCTGGTGCTACAGGACGGGTCATAATCAAGGGTCACAAAGCAGTCATCCCAGCTGTTCTACAGGACAAGTTATATGTGTGTTATGATTGTGTTTATAATTTGTTTGGTTGTTTTGTTGTTTGTCTTTTCCACAAAAGTCCGCAAGCATTGCCACTTTCATTACACTGCACATCTCGTATGTGTATGTGACAAATAAACTTGACTTGACTTGACTTGACAAGTACACGGGGGCCACCCCAGTGTGGAAGCAACCTTACAACGAGCAAAGAGCATGTTTTACTGGACCGGGATGACTGAGTATATATGCGAAAAAGTTGAAGCCTGCGCTGTCTGCAACAGCTTAACACCACACCAACAGAAGCAGCCCTTGCTCTCACACCCTGTTCCTCCTCTGCCATGGTCCACAGCCACTACCGACATATTTGAGTGGCGTGGAAAACACTATGTGGTTCTCGTTGACTCGTTTTCGGGTTGGTTCGAATTGACCTACTCCAAAACATCACATCCAAAAGCTGTCACGCACTTCCCTGTACACGGCGCCCCTGCACGCCTCCTGTCTGATAACAGCAGTTAGTTCACCAGCCAGTGTTTCAAAAACTTTGCTCAACTATGGGATTTTCGCCATGTCACCAGCAGTCCTAAACTTCCACAGTCCAATGCACTTGCAGAACGGGCGGTCCGTAGCACCAAACAATTAATAGAGTGCTCACACCTTGCTAAATCCAATGTGTTCTTGGACCTAGTCAACTTAAGGAATACTGGGGTCTCCAGCCCAACGGCAGACCCATACTGCCCTGCCCGTTCCCCAGCAGCTGCTGCAGCCACAGGTCCGTTCCCCTCCTGTCGTCCAGAAACAACTCCAACTGAAACGCGATTCCCAGAAGCAATTTATTGATAAGTCCAACAAACCACGTAAACCTCTCCAGTGGGCAAGTTGTTCGCCTTCAGACCGACAAGGGCTATGGCCGTTTGGGTCACATCCACAGCCCTGCAAAAGAGCCGCGCTCGTACCTGGTAAGCGCTGACAGAGGCCTTTGCAGACGCAACCGTTAACATCTCCTTCCTGTGAAGGAACCACGTCCTGTGGTCTCGTATTGAGTTGGATGATTAGCCATGATCATATTGAATGGCGGTGCAGGCTCGAAGGGCCGAATGGCCTACTCCTGCACCTAATTTCTATGTTTCTATGTTTCTATTAGCAATGTTACAAAATTTTGAGATTTAAAAAATCGAGACTGTAATTCCCATCCCATCAGATAAAGCATAAAAAGAAGTTTAATTTGACACCTAATTCACTTTCATATCTTCAGTATTAAAAAAGGTATGGCCATTTTCATACTTGGAAATTAGCATCTTGTTCCCTATTGCTTTTCCATTGACTTGACACAAAAGCTGTGACCGAGGACAGTCAAATGGCCATAACTTTCTTAACAATTAAGAGAACTGAAAGAAATTTTCAGTTATTATAGATTGAAGCATTCTGAAACAAATATGAAACAATCTTACTTAGATGACTTGAAATTAAAGCATATAATTAGTTAGTTACCTCATTGTAGCTAATTACAAAATTCAATTACTAGATCTAAACATCTATCAATTTTTTTAAGAATAGACTAACATTTTTAAAAAGCCTAAGTGTCCAAATAACATTCGCACAAGAATTCACAATATAACATAATTTTTAAATCTCATTGTCATGGATTTATAGGCCAAATGGAAGAAATTTAATGTTTAATACCTGTAAATTAATAGCCATTTAAATCAACTTGCGAGTGGGTTTTTCTGGAATGCGACCATTTGGAACGTTGCAGTTTGCAGTGATTTAGACCCCCCTATATCAGCAGGAAAAACACTGCTGGTTGGTATGGGGACTAAATCACCGTTTCACAACTTAAAATGTGAACTAAAGGTATCCTAAGGACCTCTTTTATACATAAAAATAAACGGCTTTCGTTTACCTGTCCCCTACCTGAAATCCGTCCCCGTTGTCGGCGTTGATGGCTTTAGAAGCTCATTTTAAAATGACTCCAGCGCTGAACTAGTCGAGCGATTTAAAAAAAAAATACACAGAATGCCCGTCGGAATGATTCTTCAGCAAAAGCTTGCACTCCAACCAAATATAATCCAGGACAAGGTAAGATAAAAATGCGTTTTAACCCCGCCCCCCCTCAAAGGCGCCAAAATCGCGTACACGGCCAGTGGCAGAATTGCAGCACCGCTGAAGGTAAGTATTATAACATACATACTCATATCCAGAAGCCACGCGTCCGATCTACCATTCTACTGTCGGACTGTCTCTTCCCTCGCACTCTGCTGCTGCAGACCAACCATTGGCTATCCCCCCGTACACCCTCACCACAACGTTCGGTGCCCCGATCACCAGCTTTGCCGTGTTCACCCCCCGGGTCTCCAGTGCTCTCCACGCATGGGTCCCCGTTTATTTCCCCGGCGAAGGGAGGCAACGCGGATCTATACCGCACGCGCGAGGGACGGGTTTGTAGGCCGCCCCTTAGATACGGGGATTTAGTTTAAACTATCTGTGTATCACTGTATGCGCCATTAGCGTTTCGGGTGCTGTATTATTCAGTCATCAAATTGTAGTGTGTTTATTCTTATAGGTCACCTAGATTTAGATGTGTTTCACTTTTATTTCTACGAGGAAAGATGTAGATTGGTTACTTTACTTACCGACCAATGGAGTGCTTTATTATTAGCTCCGCCTATTACACTGTTCATATTATCGCAACCCAACTCATGCTGGCAGTCTACGCTGATATTCAGCTGAAGCAACATGCTGTAGTGCGTTATAAGTGCCTTTCAATAAATGCTGTTATACCATGTTCGTGAGTATGACTGAATCATGTGACAAGTATTATTCAGATACACAGTCCTTATCATTTACTACTTTCTCCATTAAAAAGCTGAGGATTTCTGTGTATGCGTCTCTTACATTCCAATTCAATCCCTTGTGTCTTTTCCGTTTCAGTTACTGAAAGAAACCGCCTGGTCAGCTAGAAGAGGAACTGCCAGACAGACAGACTGACGATGATGATGATGAAGAATCACACTCAAGGGAGCAGTTCTGATGCCAACACTAATCGTCATTTTTAGTTTAGTTCAGAGATACAGCATGGAAACAGGCCCTTCGGCCCACCTAGTGCGCGCCAACCAGCAATCCCCGTACATTAGCACTATCAACACACTCGGGACAATTTTTACTGAAGCCAAATTAACCTATAAACCTGTATGTCTTTGGAGTGTTGGAGAAAACCGAAGCACCCGGGGAAAACCCACATGGTCACAGGGAGAAGGTACAAACAGCACCCACAGTCAGGATGGAGCCTGCCGCTGAAAGGCAGCAACTCTACTGCTGTGCCACCATGCCTCATCTGAAGGATTGAAGAGATTCGATTTTCACATGCCAAGAAAGCAGGCCATAGAAGATAGGAATAGTACAAGTGCAGTTCACAAGAGAAAGGGGTAGCGCATAGCTTTCACTTTGCAGGAATCAGATCACGACATAGGGGAGTAGCAGATGGAATAGTGTTGCGTGCTGCTTTAGCAGGCTTGCTGAAAAGTCTGCATTCATTATCAAAGAGAGCATGGAGGAATCCAGAAATAACGTTGCCAAAGCTTTGCCCAGAACTTGGACCTATCTTTTTCCTGGATAAAGTAATGCCCAACTCCATGTTCACCCTGAGGCCATTGACAGCACAAACAACACAAATGATCCAAAGTGTCAGAAATGTAGCAGAAGGTCGGTTTGCTGTCATGCAAGTTCAATACCCTGCCAAAACAACCTCAGACTAGTGCTGAGAAGGCTGTGGAAAACAGTGTCTACATATGCATTCAGAATGTCATAGAACACCAATCAATATCCTGGAGCAGGAAACTGATGTCCGCTGTAAGGATTCATTCTCTTATTCTCATGTTATTGGTGGCCTTGATATTCCCAGTTTGTCCACCAATCCAAACCTCTTCTGTACAAACATGGTGATACAGTCCACAGACAGGCCTTCTTGCACAAGAGCTGATCAAGGTCATTCTCCAAGGCAAACTGCAGCACTGATTTCTACACAAGTAATTGCACCAACCACATACCAGGAAACACAATGGGGCTTGGAAAACAGACCCAGGCAGAAAAGGTAAGATTTGTTTTAATCACCTCATCTGTATTATGAAATAATTTCATCTATAAATGCAGAAACAAGGAAGTGCAAAGCCTGGTTAATACACAAAAAAAGACAGAAAGTGCTAGAGTAACTCAGCAGGTCAGGCAGCATCTTGAGAGAACATGGATAGGTGACATTTCGGGTCAAGACCCTTAAGTGTTTAGTCAAATCTGGGAGCCTCAGTGCTGAAGAGAAGTTGCTATAATTTCTGTCCAAATGTTAATTTTTGAATATTTTTTAATTTTACATTGTGACCAAGCAGATGCAATGATGTTCAATGGATGAAGTGAAAGATGCGAGGCAGTTTATGAACACAGTATTATAGTTTCACACTCATTAGTCTGTCGACAACTGAATGACAGTAAAGAGGTGTCTATTTTGACTCATCTCTCCTTCATTCGGTATTGGTATTGATTTTTTTATTATCACGCGTATTAAGACAGTCAAAAGCTTTGTTTGCATGTCGTACAGTCAAATCATCCAATACATGAGGACAATCAAGTCATACACAAGTACAATAGGTATTATAAAGTGAAAAATACCACAATGCAGACTATAGTGATACAGCATTAGAGTGGTAGAAACAGGGAAAAATTCCAAGGTTTGCAATGAGGTAGGTTGGAAGATTGGGACTATGCCCTAGCTTATGAAAGCATAATTTAGTCAAGCTCTTCCAGAACCTGGTGATACCTGCTTTAAAGCTTTTGTATCTTCTGCCTAATGAGAGAGTGGAGTAGAGGGATTGGCCAAGGTGAAAAATATCCTTTATTATAATATTAATAATAATACATTTTATTTATGGGCGCCTTTCAAGAGTCTCAAGGACACCTTACAAAAATTTAGCAAGTAGAGGAAAAACATGTAAGCGGAATGAAATAAATAGTAGAGACATGACTAGTATACAAATTAAAGACAGAATTCAATTCAAAACACAATATGAGGCAATTCAAGCACAGATGAAAAGGGAGGGGGACGTGGGGCTAAGGATAGGCAGAGGTGAAGAGATGGGTCTTGAGGCGGGACTGGAAGATGGTGAGGGGCACGGAATTGCGGATCAGTTGGGGGAGGGAGTTCCAGAGCCTGGGAGCTGCCCTGAAGAAGGCTCTGTCCCCAAAACTGCGGAGGTTGGATTTGTGGATGGAGAGGAGACCAGCTGATGTGGATCTGAGGGACCGTGAGGGTTGGTAGGGGGAGAGGAGGTCAGTGAGATATGGGCTGTATATTATTATATATTATATACTATACATTATTATATATATTTTCTCTTTTGTTTCTGTATCTCCCCCATAGCTCGATCTGGTTTATCGTCAATTTGGCTTAATTGTATTTATGTAATGTATTATGATATTGTATTTATATCTGATCTGTTTGGACAACATGCAAAACAAAGCTTTTTCGACATACTGTACCTCAGTACATACTGTACCTCAGTAAGCTGCTTTCCCAAGGCAGTGTGGTATTAAATGAGTTTACAGTAGGATGGCTGTTCTGTGAGATGGACTTGGCTGCATCTACAATTTTCTGCAATTTCTTGCAGTCTTGGGCAGAGCTATTGCCAAGCCAAGCTGAAATTTTCCCCATTAAGAAGTGTTCTACAGTGCATCTGTAGAAGTTGGCAAGAGTTGTTGCAAACATGCCAAACTTTATTGGCTAAAGTAGAGGCCTTTGTGTGCTTTCTTTGTCATAGCTTCAATCTGGTGGGTCCAGGACAAAATGTTGGAGATATTTAGACCTGAGAATTCTCCTCTTCCGGCTCCTCCATTTCCCACTTACTCATCCATCAACCATCATACAGCCAATGACAAGGGCTGAATCATTCATAAGACAAGGCGAAGGCCAATGGAATCTTTTGTAACATACACCAGAGGAATCTGGATAATAGAAGTAAATTTCAGTGCACTCATGTTTGCTTTCTCATTTTTATGTGATGGCATTGCTTTCTGCCATGTATGCAGAGCATCTTTGCACATGCTGTGCAGCAGTGACATCTTTAACATTGCCATTCACCAAAAACCACACCTGGATTTCTGTTAGTCATTCAACTTAAAATAATACAAACTACTACAGAAGGAATGCAACATCACAGATACTACACACAGAACTGCACGTTTAAGTATGAGATAGACACAGAGGGATAGGAATATTCTTTGCTCTGGAACAAAGAGAAAAGATACAGTATACTGTAAAGTGTATTAATTACTTCATGAGGGATGCTGTGAAAAATAATGCCTACCTGATAGAGGGTCTAAATCTCAAACAATCTTCTGTTTTCCTTCCCCAGTATTTTCTCTTTTGTTTCTGTATCTCCCCCATAGCTCGATCTGGTTTATCGTCAATTTGGCTTAATTGTATTTATGTAATGTATTATGATATTGTATTTATATCTGATCTGTTTGAACAACGTGCAAAACAAAGCTTTTTCGATGTACTGTACCTCAGTACACGTGACAATACTAACGCTAAACATTTTTGAATATACTCCCCCTCTATCTATTAACTATTGTTTTTCCTTTGCTGTGTGAGAAAGAAAACATTCCCACACAATCCCTCAACCTCAAACAACATGGCCCAGTCAACCATTTTCATTAAAGTATATTTCTTGTTGACAAAAAGTGACCATGTTTCAGCAATCCACTCTTTACAGCTTTTTTGCAAAATACGTAATGACAACAAGGTAGAAAATGAAAAACATATTTATTGTCTTCATTTAGCATGCTTTTACAGATAAATCCTATTTCTTTTAATTTTCCTATTAACAATAAACAATGAAAAATGAAAATCAATGCAGACATCAATTACATGCAGCAGAGCTCCCTTTATACAATATAATAAACATACATTTTGCACCCAAAATACAGCAATAAAATGCCAAACAAAGAAAACTAACAGTTTTTCTTATCAGAAATAAAATGTCTTCTCTGTGACAATAAAAGACAGTGTAAACAGACAAATGATTATACTGTTGATCTCACGATTAATGATTTTGTTTCAATGATTCTGAGATTGTGCTATGTTGGTGCCAATATGGAGCAATGTTTGGCTATTCAAGCTCAGCAAATGGAACTACACCAAAAACCACTAAATAGTCATCTATAAAATCCAGGAAAAATTTGGCACATTACCTACAGTATATTTTTCTGCTATCTCCTGAAATGTTTGACGTCCACTTATTTTAAAACACTTTCAGTTCAGTAGGTAATCACAATGTATTAATGAGGAAAATAAAGAAGGGAAATGTGTCACTTAACTGTAAATTGATACATTATTCAGATTTCTGTCATATGAATAAGTGTCAATATTTGATGAAGACTAATTATTAACTCTTAACGATTGAATATTTTTCTTTGAATAAAATAATGACGTGCTAATTAAAAGTCCAAGATCAGTTGATAGCTTTGAAAAGTTTTATCGTTTAGGGTTCCCCTGCATTTGCAAGGTGATAGGAGTATTTTAAAACAGTGTAGTTTAGTTTCAGAGTAATTGAGAGTCATTATCAATTTAACTTTATTTTAAGTGGGGAACATCTTATTGCAACCTGAAAGTCAAAAGGACATTTTAAAAATAATGACGATCACTTCTGAAAGCAATCGCATTTATACTACCATGAGAGGGACAGGCACGATCAATAATGGTTTCAAATGGCCAGAATGAATACACAGAGAAGGCCCATTGCAATGAAACATTTATGGTCAGCAATCATAAGGGCAATCGCATCCCTGTTCAAACACAAAAATGCAGCATTCTTGAATGAATTGAACAAAGCTGATAGTACCATCCTATGACTGCCTTTCACGTAATTTTACTTCGGAGTCACGTGAGTGATTCCGTGAAGAAGCCCGTCCCAGGACGCGTTGCGGCATTACGTTTCAGCAGGCAAAGCGGCAGCCGGGAGTCAGGGCTCCCGAAGAAACGAGAGAGAATCTAAGTTTAGGTAAGTACTTACCTTTACTTTTACAGCCCCTTTGCGTCTGCTTGTTTTTTCCCGCAGGGACGTGCAAGCGGCCCCCCTTGGACTCTGGCAGGAGTTTCCCGTTCGAGGGAGGGGAGGAAAGACGCTACCAGGGAGACAGAGCGCCGGCGGACCATGAATGGGACCTGTGCCGGTGCCGAGAAAATCTCCCCAGGGGCTACAGCTGACAGCTGGAAGACAGCGCTAGCGCTCCGTTGGGGGTTCCCCTTAGTCCTCGCTCGCTCTCCACGCACTGTCCAGGTGAGGCAGGCAGGCAGGCGGGCGGGAGGAGGCTTCCGACATTTGCGGAGCCGTTAGGGGAACCCACTGTGCAGAGCTGGCGTGGAGTACGCTGCAGCCCGAGTGCAGGTGAGCAGCAGCCCGAGTACATGGAGAGCGAGGTCCGCTAATCAGCGGCCCGCTCCCGACTCTGCACCAAGCCCGCCAGCATCAGCTGGGGGCTGAGGAGGGAAATATGCTGCACCTGCCCGCTCAAGAGAGAGTCAGGGCAGCAACAGGCGGTAGGACCGCTTAGCGGGCGGTCCGCAAACCCGACATCGGGACCGAGCCAGCCCGCTAGCACCTGACCACGTCAACGGCAAAAGGGAGCGGGCTGGATGTGTGGAAAACCCGGCAGTGGAACGACATTGGACTGGGAAGTCTCTCCACCCAGGAGGGGGAGAGACAGCTGCCTGAGCTGCAGGAACGACTCTTGGGCATTGGAAAGGTGAGTTTGCAGTTGTGTTTTATTACAGAGTTCAGGAACACAACGCAGAACTCGCAAAGAGGAACTGCCCCGCTCCAACTTACCAGCGGGGCAGCAACCGGCGGCAGCGTCGCTCGTAGAGCGGTTTTCGCTATCCCTGAGACCGAGCCAAGCCAGTCTCGCCAGAGCCTACACGGCGGACTGGGAAAGGGGCTAGGAAGCCAAACGGCCGGTCGTCTCCGATTCGTCGGAGGGAGGGGAAATGTCCACCCCAAAGCGGGTGAGAGACAGCCACCTAAGCTGCATCCAGCAGCTATTGGAGGGGATGGTCTACCAAGAGCAGCAGCGCTCTCGGACAGACAGGACAGGCGCCCCCTCCATGGTGCTGAGTCCGGCACCTCCCTTTGCGACCTCGGACCAGGAATGGGAGGTTAGCATCGGTGACCAGGGGCAGGCTGGTCTGGGTATGGGGCAGGCGGAAGGAGCCGAAAGAGAGCAGGGTGTGCAGGAAGAGCTGCTGGGGGTCGTAAGCCGATTCGTCGCTACCCCACGGGTTGGAGCACCACTGGAGCCAAGGATGGCTGCCAGCATAAACCATCTCTCCAACAAACCACTGCAGGAGAAGGTGCTCGCCCAAGTGCTTGAGGAGCTCACAGCCCCGGATAATTGTGAGGCTCTCAAGGTCAAGAGCCTCAATCCTCAAATATGGGGCAACGTGGGGCGACCGATTCGGACACAGGAGGTCAAACTCCAGCGCATTCTTCGCTTCCTCACGGCGGCTATAACAGCCTATGCGCGGGGTGTCGAGACCGTAGATATGACATCTCACCAACAGGATGTCCTGGCACTCATGTGCACGACACAATATGAGCTGAATAACCTGAGAAGAGACAACATCAGGCCGGCCCTCAATCCTAAATTTGCAGGATTATGCAAAACTCCATCAGTAGAGACCGACTCATTTTTATTTGGGAAGGACTTGAACAAACAGCTCAAAGAGATGGAGGAGGCGTCTAAGACCTTTAGCCTCATGAGGGCACCACCGGCAGCGAACATACCAAAGCTCTTCATTCCACCCAGGCGTCCCGAATATGCGACTGGTCAAAGCTTGGGGCCACACTATCCCCAGAAACCTTTTTTAGGTCAGGGCCTGCAGCGGACCCCCTGGAAAATGCGCCTCCCCCCAACATCGCCAGCACATCGACAGGGAAGAACACTCAAAAAGAAAAAACACAACCCCGCCAATAACCATGGAGGTAGGTGGGTCTGGTTCCTACCAGCAAATAGAGCGCTTTCTTGGACTATCTTGGCTTTCATATTAATTCAGTCCACGTAACTTTAATGTTGCCAAGAGACAACATAGTTGAATTGGCACAAACAAAGATCAACATATAGGTTGTCATTGAGCATCTCATGAAGTTACCCACTGAAATAATATCAGAAAGACAGTGGTGGGGTTACCACTTATACTGGGCATTAAGTATCTTAAAAAAAAAAAAAAAAAAGAAAAAAAAAAAAAAATGCTCGGGTGAAAATTATGAGTTTAAGCACTTGCATGTATGGGTATAAATAAGACTACACTATGGAGGTGGCCTATATTAACCATATGGCAGCATAAAGTCGGTATCATATGACAAGTTGGTCAAAACAATTTGGCAATGGTATATCCATAGAGGTATTGGACTATCAACAACTTACCTGCCTGGTAAGCAAAATAAGGTGACAGACACCAGGTCACATAAAAGTAAGGACAACATCAATTAGATGTTTTCATATAAAGTTTAACAAAACTATCAAGCTATATGATGCAACAGATATTAATGCATTTTCATTGTCGCTGTACTGTACACTGACAATGACAATTAAAATGGAATGTGAATCTGATATCGATTATTTGCATTAACGCTATATCACCAGGTGTTTGGGGATGTCCTATGTATGTCGCGGGGGGAAACCAGACCCTGGGCCAGTGGAATCCTCATTAAAACATTTCTCTGGGACAGATAGTTCCAGCAGAAAGATCGTCAGCTATATATATTAACTTTTCTGGCCTATAGGTCATGTTGTCATTCAAGAATGTATTTATAATATTGATAGACAAATGCGTTCACGCAGCATTGGTGAAATTAATTTTATGTATTTTCCCTTCTGCCTCACCAATCGAGAACAAGGCACAGTACAAAAGGATTCTGCTTCAGGTATTTGATAGTACCTGACGGACTTACGCAGGCCTTGTTTCACTTCACGCCATGACATGGTTGTTGGAACTTGGATGGTGTTTTTCCAGTACCCAGAATTATTAATATCGGAGCCGGGCACAAATCTACTGTGCCATGAGAAATAAGCTCCTGAGCTGCAGATTCTGCGCAAACCTCTGGGACTGGGATTGTTATACTGAATAATCGACACCATGTCAGCATCCTTTTGAACATCCACTGGACTACAACACTTGTCCAGCATCAAGAGAAGTACTGCAAGGATAAAGGGGAAAACCTACTCATCCAAATCAGGTACTACGAACTGGAATTCCTGGAGAACCTTCATCATGATGAAGGATTCGGCTACAGTGCCATCAACACAGCTAGAATTGCCCTGCCTGTTCTTTTTCAAAACAGCTACAGGACAACAGGCCATGGGGTCACTGGCTGGTGGTAATGAAGGGTATTAAAACTCTAAACCCCTAGACAATGTACACCTATATATGGGATGTCACAGTGGTTAACCACACTTCAGGGGATCCCACCAGCCAGAGTCCAAAACCTGAACCTTCTATGCACTAAAAACATATGTTGAAGGCACTCTGAGCAGCGCAGAGGGTCCAGTCACTACTCCTATTTTCAACTGGACACCATGCTCACAGCTTCAGACCAGATCTCTATCATTTGTCCAGGGAATGGTCAAACCAGACCAGGAATACTTTATCCAGTCATAAAATCCGGGCTTACCCGCCAGAGAACACGGTAATGTACCAAGACCCTTTTTTACCTTACATAGACACAACCTAATTATGCGAGGGAGATGAAAAGCCTTGTGGGTTGGTTACAAAAAACCTTGTGGTCGGGTAACAAGCCTTTTTTGAAATGGCTCAAGCAGGTTAAAGCTCTTGGGATAAAACTAACATGTCAAAGTTGTCATCCCACAGGAGAAGCTTCCACGTCAACGGCAAAAGAATGGACGTACCTATAAACCACATCCTGGCTCCAGCAGAATAGTGGGGGTAAAACGTTCAGAGAGAAATAATTTATTATAAACTGTTGACAAAACCTGTTTTTTCATTTGCAGGAAAGATTCCAATCTGCAAATATTCAGATTAGCCAAAGGGAGCATTAAATTTCTTCAGTGTCTATTGTAAAATACCATTGGGTTTTCTATAACAGAATCATTGGTTGGTTACGATACACACTTCCTCCCTCAAAGACTTCGGCAGTGAGTGTAGTAAAACTGTTACACGGTTTGAAATCACAGAGCTTTGAAATCTTCACGGAATCACTCACGTGACTCCGAAGTAAAATAGTAAGATTAAACGAGAACTTACCAGTTTGAAGTTTGATCTGTATTTTATGAGGAGTTACGATGAGGGATTACGTGCCCTCCGCTCCCACCCTCATTACATGGATCAAACTGATAATGGATGTCTCTTTGTTCTTTACTATGTTACTTCAAATACTTGTGTCTTTCTGTGATTCCACACCGCTGCTTTGAAGTATGCCGCAACGCGTCCTGGGACGGGCTTCTTCACGTAATCCCTCATCGTAACTCCTCATAAAATACAGATCAAACTTCAAACTGGTAAGTTCTCGTTTAATCTTACTATTATATTTGATTTTTTGACAAAAGGAGAGTTACATAAAATGCAGTGCAACTTTTATAAACAGAGCCAAATGTTTTAAGAATAAAGTAGCCATTTTATTTATGAAATGAAAATGTAAAACTTTAGTGTAAGAATAATTTCCTCTGCTTTGCAAAATGGTGTAACAATATTACCTTTAATGTAGTAAAATATTAAATGCAATAAGTTAAATGAGCAGTTTTTTTCTGATTACTATACAGCCATATCAATAAACAGCTAGCAAAAGAGGTTATCTAATTGAAAACATTCATCAGCTGTCTACATCAAATTACACAATAAAACTGGGTTGCAATTATTTAAAATTTGAAAATAATAAGTGGATTTTATATTTCACATTAATCAGCGATGAATGTGTTGCATATCGTACAAACCATTTATACAGAAGCTCAAATGTATGTGGCACAGAATTCCATTGTTCATTTGGCCAAATATCGTAGATTTAAATCCTCCAAATAAAAACTCAGAAACAAATAACAACTCAGAAACAGGGTGACACTGAGGTGCTGCAGTATTGCTGCCTACAGCCTAGGCCCAGGTGCTGTCTGTACGGAGTTTGTACGTTCTCCCTGTGCCCACGTGGATTTTGTCCAAGATCTTCAGTTTCCTCCCACACTCCAAAGACATACAGCATTTGTCCATTTTCCTAGCATCTTCAAAAAATTTCAGAAGATTAGTCAAGGATGATTTCCCCTTCTTGAGGTTTATAAAGAGGAAAAAATTAGTTAGGACCAAAGTTGGATCGTTGAAGACAGAAACAGGTGAATTTATTATGGGGAACAAGGAAATGGCAGATGAGTTGAACAGGTACTTTGGATCCGTCTTCACTAAGGAAGACACAAACAATCTCCCAGATGTACTAGTGGCCAGAGGACCTAGGGTGACCTTAAGAGGAACTTAAGGAAAGTCACATTAGGCAGGAAATGGTGTTAGATAGACTGATGGGACTGAAGGCTGATAAATCCCCAGGGCCTGGTGGTCTGCATCCCAGGGTACTTAAGGCTCTATAAATCGTGGATGCATTGGTGATCATTTTCCAATGTTCTATAGATTCAGCATCAGTTCCTGTGGATTGGAGGGTAGCTAATAGAAACAAAGAAAATAGGTGCAGGAGTAGGCCATTCGGCCCTTCGAGCCTGCACCGCCATTCAATATGATCATGGCTGATGTTATTCCACTTTTTAAGAAAGGCGGGAGAGAGAAAACAGGGAATTATATCCAGTTAGCCTGACACCGATGGTGGGGAAGATGCTGGAGTCAATTATAAAAGATGAAATAGCGACACATTTGGATAGCAGTAACAGGATCGGTCCGAGTCAGCATGGATTTACTAAGGGGAGATCATGCTTGACTAATCTTCTGGAATTCTTTGAAGATGCTAGGAAAATGGACAAGGGAGAGCCTGTGGATGTAGTGTACCTCAACTTTCAGAAAGCCTTTCATAAGGTCTCACATAGGAGATTAGTAGGCAAAATTAGACCACGTGGTATTGGGGGTAGGGTACTAAAATTGCTTGGCAGACAGGAAATAAAGAGTAGGGATTAACGGGTCCCTTTCAGAATGACAGCCAGTGACTAGTGGGGTACCACAAAGCTCAGTGCAGGGATCGCAGCTATTTACAATATACATTAATGATTTAGATGAAGGGATTACAAGTAACATTAGCAAATTTGTAGATGATACAAAGCTGGGTGAACTGGTTATTTGGCTTCTGTAAAAAATTGTAAATTTGGTGTATTGCTGTATGTGTAAATTGTCCCTAGTGTGTTTAGGATGGTGTTAATGTGTGGGGATCACAGGTTGGTGCGGACTCGGTGGGCCGAAGGGCCTGTTTCCGGGCTGTATCTCTAAACTAAACTAAATGGCCTGCATGAAAATCCTGTCACAACGAACAGTTTATTTGTACATTCCCTTTTGACTAATGTCCAAATGAACAAGATGGTTTATTTTGCCTTTTAACACAAATCACACAGAATATCCAGCAGAAACGGGCCACTTCACCAAACAAGCTCATGCCTTTATCCTCCACTCAAGCCTTCTCCTGTCTTTCCTTATGTACTGTAAATATTACTGCAACTCTCCTTTCCTTTTGTGCTAAAATGCTTGTCCAAACTCCCCTTAAATGCACCAATCATATTTGCTCCAAGCATTTTTTATGATAGTGAGTTTCATATTCTTACCTTTCTTTGGATAAAACCTCCTGAATTCCTTACTATATTTCGTGATAACTATCTAGAAATAGGGTTTTTAGTTATGTTCTTTTCCACAGTGGAAAATTTAATCTTAATCATTAATGTGAGTTGTGGCCAACAGAGGTCCCAATAGCAATCCTTGTCAAAGTCTATCATCTCCCATTGTGAACTCCTGTACATTTTTCAGTTTTCCAGCACCCACTCTGCCATTTATCTGCCAGCTTCACATTCTCTGACATTCAGCAATACATTGAAAACCTTTTTCAATAAAGATAATTACATCAATTGCATTATTATTGTGTTTATGTAAATTGTGAATGTCTTGCCTGCCCTGTGCTTGAAACTGAAATGGCAATGGAAATTAAATGAAATGAAAAATGGCATGAAAATGAGATGAGTTGTTTGGCCTGCCCTGTGCGTGAAACTGAAATGGCAAAGGATATGAAATGAAATGAAAATGAGATTAGTTGTTTCGCCTACACTGTGTTTGAAACTGAAATGGCAATGGAAATGAAATGAAATGAAATGAAAATGAGATGAGTTATTTGGCCTGCCCTGTGCTTGAAACTGAAATGGCAATGGAAATGAAATGAAAATGAGATCAGTTGTTTGGCCTGCCCTGTGCTTGAAACTGAAATGGCAATGGAAATGAAATGAAATATTATTGTAACAGATAGGCAGCATCCCCGAGTACTTAAGGAAGTAGCTCCAGAAATAGTGGATGCTTTAGTGATAATTTTTCAAACCTCTTTAGATTCTGGAGTAGTTCCTGAGGATTGGAGGGTAGCTAATGTAACTCCACTTTTTAAAAAGGGAGGGAGAGGGAAAACGGGGAATTACAGACCAGTTAGTCTAACATCGGAAGTGGGAAAACTGCTAGAGTCAGTTATTAAAGATGGGATAGCAGCACATTTGGAAAGTGGTGAAATCATTGGACAAAGTCAGCATGGATTTACGAAAGGTAAATCATGTCTGACGAATCTTATAGAATTTTCCGAGGATGTAACTAGTAGAATGGATAGGGGAGAACCAGTGGATGTATTATATCTGGACTTTCAGAAGGCTTTCGACAAGGTCCCACATAAGAGATTAGTATACAAACTTAAAGCACATGGTATTGGGGGTTCAGTATTGATGTGGATAGAGAACTGGCTGGCAGCAGGAAGCAAAGAGTAAACGGGTCCTTTTCAGAATAGCAGGCAGTGACTAGTGGGGTACCACAATGGCTCAGTGCTGGGACCCCAGCTATTTACAATATCTATTAATGATTTGGACGAGGGAATTGAATGCAACATCTCCAAGTTTGCGGATGACACGAAGCTGGGGGGCAGTGTTAGCTGTGAGGAGGATGCTAGGAGGCTGCAAGGTGACTTGGATGGGCTGGGTGAGTGGGCAAATGCTTGGCAGATGCAGTATAATGTGGATAAATGTGAGGTTAGCCACTTTGGTGGCAAAAACAGGAAAGCTGACTATTATCTAAATGGTGGCCGATTAGGAAAAGGGGAGATGCAACGAGACCTGGGTGTCATGGTACACCAGTCATTGAAAGTAGGCATGCAGGTGCAGCAGGCAGTAAAGAAAGCGAATGGTATGTTGGCATTCATAGCAAAAGGATTTGAGTATAGGAGCAGGGAGGGTCTGCTGCAGTTGTACAGGGTCTTGGTGAGACCACACCTGGAGTATTGCGTACATTTTGGTCTTCAAATCTGAGGAAGGACATTATTGCCATAGAGGGAGTGCAGAGAAGGTTCACCAGACTGATTCCTGGGATGTCAGGACTTTCTTATGAAGAAAGACTGGATAGATTCGGATTGTACTCGCTCGAATTTAGGAGATTGAGGGGGAATCTATAGAAACTTACAAAATTCTTAAGGGATTGGACAGGCTAGATGCAGGAATTGTTCCCGATGTTGGGGAAGCCCAGGACAAGGTGTCACAGCTTAAGGATAGATGGTAAATCCTTTAGAACCGAGATGAGTGCAGGCAGGTGGAACTAAGGGAAAAAAAGTTGTTCGGCACGGACTTGTAGGGCCAAGATGGCCTGTTTCCGTGCTGTAATTGTTATATGGTTATATGGTTATATGAGAAAAACATTTTTCACACAGAGAGTGGTGAATCTCTGGAACTCTCTGCCACAGAAGGTAGTTGAGGCCAGTTCATTGGCTATATTTAAGAGACAGTTAGATGTGGCCCTTGTGGCTAGAGGGATCAGGGGTATGGAGAGAAGGCAGGTACGGGATACTGAGTTAGATGATCAGCCATGATCATATTGAATGGTGGTGCAGGCTCGAAGGGTCGAATGGCCTACTCCTGCACCTATTTTCTATGTTTCTATGAAATCAAACGAAAATGAGATGAGTTGTTTGGCCTGCCCTGTGCTTGAAATGGAAATTGCTATGGAAAAGAAAGGAAATGAAATGAAAACAAGATGAGTTGTTTGGCCTGCCCTGTACTTGAAACTGAAATGCCATTCATTGTGCAAGAGCTAACTACACAAGTTTTTACTGTGCAAGTCCTTCCCTGGTTTACCTCACCAAAATGCAACAACTCACACTTGTCCAAGTTAAACTCCATCACCCATTCCTTGGCCCATTTCATCTAGATCCTGTTGTAATCTTATATAATCTGTCAACTGCACCACCAATTTGGGTTTCATCCATAAACTTGTAAACCTTGTTAACAATAATGTCATCAGAATTGTTAATATAACTGGCATACAACAATGGACACATAACCACTCCAATCGCCAACCACAGCACCAATCTCCACAACAATCCCTATCCCACTGGTCACAGGTCACCAATCTGAATAGGGCCCTCCACTGTGACCCTCTTTTTATTACTTCCATCAAGCCAATTTTGTATCCATTTGGCGAGCTCAACCTGGATCCCATGTGATCAAACGTTCCAGACTATTCAAACGTTCCAGACATTCAAGCAGTTCCGGAAGTGGTGGCGCTGCCCTAGCAGCTGCGGCTCGCCTGCAGTCCGTTTGTATTTTCTTTTTTTGTTTTCCCGTCCCGTTGTTACAGTTTTATTTTACTTGTGTATGTGTGGGGGGGTGGGAGAAACTTGTTCTAGCCTCTTTCTTCGGGGGGATGCGACCTTTTCTTGTCATATCCCCCGTCTCCGTCTGCGCTGAGGCCTAATGGCGGAGCTGGCGGAGCTGGCGGCCTCCAACTGGGACCGACCTCGAGACCCCGGAGGCAGCCAGCCGGGACTTACCAACGGGAGGCTGGCTAACATCGGGGCTGTGGACAACAACGTCGGGAGCTCGCCGGTAGCTCGCAGGTCACAGGTTGGTGACCCGTTCTCCGGAGCTCCCACAACAACAGCTTCGTCCGCTGGACTGGAGGGTGGCAGCTTCGGCAGCTTCGACCGCCCCGTCCCACGGAGTTTGAACTGGTCCGTTCGCAGAGCTCGGATTCAGCCACGGGACTTAGTTACCATCACCCGGTGGGGTCACAACATCGGAAACCTGGATTGCCTCAACGCAGAGGGAGAACAAGGAGGGAAGAGACCAGGACTTTAAGACTTTTGCCTTCCTTCACAGTGAGAAGGGCCTGGTAGACTCACTGTGGTGGATGTTAAATCAGTGTTTATTGTGTGTTTTATTCTATGTTATGACTGCAAGGCACGAAATTTCGTTCAGACTGAAAGGTCTGAATGACAATAAAGGATATGATACTTGATACTTGATATAATCCATTATGCATAATTTACACTAATTTCCTTTAGTTCCTCCGCCTCATTACAATTTCTGGGAAGTAATCTACGTCCTTTTCTGCGAAGATAGAACTAAAGTATCAATGCATCCACAATCTCTGTAGCATCCATTATGAGACCCAACAATGTTCGCTATCATTTTTTAGTCTCATTATTTTCTCCAGTTCTTTTTCTTTACTAACATTTCTTAAAATTCATAATTCTTAGTTCACAGCTAGTTCTTCGAGAGATGTTCATGGGTTTTCAGTTGTCAAAATGTAATTAAATTCCAGGCTATGGTGAATCTAACTCCAAATTAATTTAACCATGCTGTTCACAAAGCCTGTTCCACTTTCACTATCCCTCCCTACACACAGATTGATGAAAGCTTATTAACCCTCAAGTAACCCATTTTTAAAAGCGGTGAATGAAATTAGCATGTTTTCTTTTGTACAATCTTCAAAGTATGCCAAACCATAAAATCTTCAATATTTCAAATTACGTACAAATTCAGTGGAGAAATTTGCAATGGTTAAGCCTTGTTGAAAACAGTCAGAGGGACTCTGCTGCAACAGCTATTCATTACACCCTTTGGAGCTCAAGACGATTGTCTACGCATTTTTTTAAATGTTAAATGAAGGTTCCTGCTAACTATGAAAGTAACAGAATGTGAGTACCTAACCACCGGGGGCACAGTAGGATTGGCAGCCCCGCCAACAGTCTGTTTGTTTTTTCGTCTTTTTTTTAATTTTTAGTGTGTGTTAAAAGTTTGTGTAAATGTTCTCCAGTTTGTTTTATGTGGGGCGAGGGGAGGGGTCGGGGGAAACATTTTTGTTCCGTTTCTTACCTTGCCGGAGATGCATTTTTTCAGATCGCATTTTCTGGTCACTTTGCGGCCTACTATCGATAGAGCTGGAAGCCTCCTCGGACTGACCGTGGGCCCCAACATGGGGCGTGGACTTACATCGGAGTCGATCCCTTGACTGGGATTGCTCCAACCTCGGCCTGTGGACTTTATATCGGGAGCTCGCAGTCTCGGGAGAGGCCATGGATGTCGGGAGTTCCAACATCGCAGAAAGTTCGACCAGCCCCAATGTGGGGTTCGATCGTCCAGCGCGGGGTAGCTGACATCCCCCCGATGTAGGAGCTGATCGCCTCGACTTGGAGGGCCCACCACCGGCCACGGGAGTCAAGATTATCCCATCAACGGAGGGCTCGAGGCCCCCGACCGCGGGAAAGCAAAACAAAGAGATTAAACTTTGTTTCGCCTTCCATCAAAGAGAGGAATGTGGAGGAGTCCCATGAATGTTAAAATGTGTTTAATGCGTTCCATTACTTTTTATCTGTATGACTAACTTGGCAAATTAAATTCCTTGTATGTTGCAAAACATACTTGGCTAATAAAGTATTATTGTGATTATTGTGATTGTGATTGAAAAAAAAACAACCAAAGCTGTAAAAAAGATGCTTCATCCTTTAATGAAATGAAATTTAACTGGTTTTAAATGGAGCAACACTCAATTCCTGAATTTGATGAATTTCCTGAATTTGATTCTGGACAGCAATTTATTCCTGGGCCAATCTCACATATTAAAGGTCCATACCCTTGAAGATAATTTGGAAGAAAAAGCAAAACAAAAGATTTGGTGGGACCCTCATTAGGGCACAGGGAAAAAAAAATAGGTTTACAGCTGAAATCAAGTATATTTTGACCAATGCCTCCAGTAACTCCAAACTCAGTTGAGTTTTCATAATTTTCTCGTTCTGCTGCAATTGCAATAAATAACTTTAAAAAAGGCCAATCTACTTTAAACATGTTACGCAGAATTTTTAAGTTCTTAGTCGGGAGTTTCTCTCGTGTGCTTTGTACACACTTATGGTGCTGAAAATAGATATATAATGAGCTGTGAACTTAAAATAAATACATAATCTCAAGAGGGCTCTTTATATGCTTCCTCTATTAAAAGTCACTGTGTCCCACTTTCTGTGAGATAGACCAATCGTTCTTTTTTTGTAAGACACTGTGCTCCAATTTCCATTTTAGTCTTTACACAGATCTCAAGCTCTGCCAAGACCTAGATATCAATGTCAAAGCATCAAGTGTGCAAATATTTTATTCAAGATATACGTTTCTTTTTCAACATATTAGCTGTGAATTGTAAGAGGTTGTTATCTCGGTCAATAGTGCAGGAAACGTAATTTCACCTCAAACCATCTTTCTGCATATGGATTTAATAAGTGATCCTACTAAATCTATCAGAGATTGAATACTTTACATCAATCTTTGGTCAGTTCCTTTGGCCCTATTCCAACTAGAATAGTAACACAGCACATCACAAAGATATATCTGCAAGGAAAGAAAATTATTACAATTATATTAGAAGCCTGATTTTATATGAAAGAATATGCCTTTGGAGACTAAATTCAACAGCTCTCTGATATGCCATTGACTTGCACCCGTTGCTTTCAAGGAACGCAGAATGCAGCTACCAACAAAAGAGACTAGCCCAAGTTGCAGCTTAGTTGCATTCCCCACTGCTAGTCATCACCTCAAAGGAAAGGAACATTGTGGCTGGAAAACAACCTCGGAGTTATTCAGAATTTAATCTACACTGTGATTCTTTGATTAAACATAGAACATGGGAGGCATCAGACTCTATGATTTACAATACAGTGACGATGCAGAAAGTGAAGGAAGGTAGGTATACGATCTATTCTTCGGGAACTCAGAGTTGCGGATATATCAATGATCTCCCGCATAGAAACATAGAAAAATAGGTGCAGGAGTAGGCAATTTGGCTCTTCGAGCCAGCACCGCCAATCCTATGATCATGGCTAATCATCTAAAATCAATACCCCGTTTCTGCTTTTTCCCCATATCCCTTGATTCCTTTAACCCCAAGAGCTAAATCTAACCCTCTTGAAAACATCCAGTGGATTGGCCTCCACTGCCTCCTGTGGCAGTGAATTCCACAGATTCACGACTCTCTGGGCGAAAACAAGACCAGTAACAAGGTAATAAGGTAACAAGACCAGTAACCTGAAAACCCTGTTTGAATCCAAGAGCTTCAAACTCCTTAATCTACCACAATTTAACTGCTGAGGTCCTCCACTTCTCTCTCTTCTCGTGTTATTTCCAGTTTTACGTGACCTTAACTGTACCCACTTCAGAAGCAACTTATAAGCTTGAGCTCCAAGCACTTCAGAAGCAACGAAGGCTTGAGCTGTGAAGGCTTGAAGAGCTCTGGCCCATAACTCAATGTTGACTTTTGTGTTTTGTGTTTTAAGTTAAAATGGTCTCCAAGTGCAATGAGATCTTCTAAGTAGGCATTGAGTGCAGTCAATATAATATCTTCTCTAACTTGTTCACCTAGTTATAAGTCACTCAGCCAAATTAGAACTACAATCAGTACCTCATTACATCTAGTGTTTAAGAAGGAACTGCAGATGCTGGAAAATCGAAGGTACACAAAAATGCTGGAGAAACTCAGCGGGTGCAGCAGCAGCATCCATGGAGCGAAGGAGATAGGCCTATCTCCTTCGCTCCATAGATGCTGCTGCACCCGCTAAGTTTCTCCAGCATTTTTGTGTACCCTCATTATATCTATTTGGATTACAGAAATTCACCCTTGCAGAAAATTAAGATACCGAGTATAATTTACTCATGGAATTTATGTGGAAAAAAATCTACCTTGTGTTTCTTGACCTTTACGCAGATGAAACAGCTTTGCATTACAGAAAATCGTGATATGGCTCATTTTCTTGGAATGCAATCCCTCCTTTCCTTTATTGCGAGGGTCATCTGACTTGCTTTCAGGTATTTAATGGAAGCCATGATTCTTTATCAATGTAAACTTTGTATCTCAGTGGGATCTTATCCTGACAAAATAGATAACATAATTCATACAATAATTCCTGTTCACAACCACAACTACATATACTATATTATCAAAAATAGGCACAAAGTGCTGGGGTAACTCAGTGAATCAGGCAGCATCTCCAGAGAAAAAGGGTGGGTGATATTTCGGGTTGGGACCCTTCTTCAGATTGAAAGTAGAGGGGATGTAACTGGAGGTAAGAAAAGGCCAAAACCTCCAGTTCCATCCCCTCTACTTTCATTCTGAAGAAGGGTCCTGCCCTGAAACGTTACCCATCCTTTTTCTCCAGAAATGCTGCATGACCCGCTGAGTTACTCCATCTTTTTGTGTCTATCGTCGGTTTACACCAGCATTTGCAGTTCCTTCCTACACCTTTCATCTGCAGTTCCTTTCTACACATACCATATTAGCCAACATAAATGGCAGAACATGTTACTGGCTGAGACTATTGACAACACACACACACACACGCGCGCGCGCACACACACACACACACACACACACACACACAGTCAGTTTTCAAAGTCAAAGTTTATTGCACTGGATCAATGAGCTAGTATCATAATTGTTCCCTTGCAGGAAAGTCGCTTATTTCAGCCAGAATATTAAGTAGAGTATACAATCTTGGGTGACTGGAAACAGCATGAATATATATTTTTTAAGTGAACAGGATTTTTTTTTGCAATAACTCCAGAATTATGGGAATCAAACAGCAGAAATCTTTAAGGCTCAAGACAAGCAATTGACTGCAGTAAAAGCAAATGCCAAATCTGTCATGCGCCTTACTTTAATTCAACTTATGATCCCTTTACATAACACGAGTTGAGAAACCCGCAATAGCAATGTGGGGAGGAAGGGAAATGGTGTTAAATGTTAAATTTAATGCAAAGTTTAATAATTCAGAGACCCATATCTGTTTTTGGCAGGTGGTCTGCTGCCCAAATCAACGTATGCCTTCAAAGTAATAAAGGTAATCAAACAACAGTAAATTCCATGGGTCAAACTAACACAGTTTTGATCATACCTCTTCCAATTTTTAAAATGTAAATGGGATCACCAACCATCCTGAGTTTTTTGCTAGCTAGTGGCATCACAAAAACATTGTTATAGTACACACCTGGTATTCACATGCATGCCACATTTTCTAGTAATCGCCATTGTATTTTTTTTTTAATGAACTTTAACTGGTTCTACTGGGAACATTTACACGAGGATGTGTCTGATCACCCTTTGTAACTGATGGCACAATTCTGAGATCCAAGCAAAATTGCTGTGCTTTACAGCTCTTCCATCAAAAACAGCGCTGATAACAAGATGAAGCCCCCCCAAGGTAAATTATCTGTTATACCTTCCAGGATACTGAAAAAGAGTTGTAACGCTGCCACTACTGCTCCTGGGATTACATTGTTCACTGCAAATGAACAGAATTTGATAACATCTCAACTAGGGTTGCTCAGTATGGGACAATTATTTTATGAGCCATCAGGAAGATAAATGGGGCATTCTTATTATTTCACATAATGTCAAACATTTTGGTACAGGGTGCTAAATCTTAACTTAAATAAACGCATCGCAATTATTTCCTGTTTACATGCTTTAAAAGTAGAGAATAAAATTCAATTGTTTTAAACACTTTTATAAAATCTCAAATTTAAGAAAGTGTACCAAGTACTGTACATATTGTTCCACTGAATGTTTCTGATATATTGCGAGTAACTAGCCTGCTGCATACTTCATGGTATATAGAGCTGCATTGGGTTCCATAATGTTACAGAAATAAAAAACTAAATCGTAAAGAACGGAAACTAATTTAATGTATTTGGGCATATCTATATTCATACGTTTAATATCATTTTAGTAAATCTTTTCTCACCTACTCCAAAAGGTTATGCCAAGGTTTTCAATTGATTGAGTAAAAAATACAGTATTGAAACAGGCCTTTCTGCCCACCAAGTCCATGCCAACCATCAATCATCTGTTCACACCAGCTCCATGTATTCTCACTTTCTCATCCACTCCCTACATAGAAACATAGAAACATAGAAATTAGGTGCAGGAGTAGGCCATTCGGCCCTTCGAGCCTGCACCGCCATTCAATATGATCATGGCTGATCATCCAACTCAGTATCCCGTACCTGCCTTCTCTCCATACCCCCTGATCCCCTTAGCCACAAGGGCCACATCTCACTCCCTCTTCTATATAGCCAATGAACTGACCTCAACTACCCTCTGTGGCAGAGAGTTCCAGAGATTCACCACTCTCTGTGTGAAAAAAGTTATTCTCATCTCGGTTTTAAAGGATTTCCCCCTTATCCTTAAGCTGTGACCCCTTGTCCTGGACTTCCCTAACATCGGGAACAATCTTCCTGCATCTAGCCTGTCCAACCCCTTAAGAATTTTGTACGTTTCTATAAGATCCCCTCTCAATCTTCTAAATTCTAGAGAGTATAAACCAAGTCTATCCAGTCTTTCTTCATAAGACAGTCCTGACATCCCAGGAATCAGTCTGGTGAACCGTCTCTGCACGTCTATGGCAATAATGTCCTTCCTCAGATTTGGAGACCAAAACTGTACGCAATACTCCAGGTGTGGTCTCACCAAGACCCTGTACAACTGCAGTAGAACCTCCCTGCTCCTATACTCAAATCCTTTTGCAATGAAAGCTAACATACCATTCGCTTTCTTTACTGCCTGCTGCACCTGCATGCCTACCTTCAATGACTGGTGTGCCATGACACCCAGGTCTCGCTGCATCTCCCCTTTCCCAATCGGCCACCATTTAGATAATAGTGCACTTTACAGAGGCCAATTAACCTACAAATCCACACATCGTCGGTATGTGGGAGGAAACCGGAACACCCACGCAGTCACAGGAGGAATGTGCAAACGCCACACAGACAGGATCGAACCCAGATGTCTGGCGCTGTGTCAATGTGCTACCAAGTAATGCTGCTCCCGGCCCACAAGAAAACAGTAATAAGTCAAAATTACAAATTGGTTTCATGCCAACGTGCACTGGCGATTCAGCACTGAGTAACTGCCAAGATGACCAGTTATAATCACATTGTGCTAAATAAATCAATCATGGGTTCCTTACATTTAACTATTATTAGGCCCTGCCACCCTGCTGATAAAAACCTGTTCACTGATATATTTTTTTTTCACAATTGGCCACGACCCGAGTATACTCGGATTGTGGCACTGTACAGGTTAAATGGGTGGTGAAAGTATACAACCTAATGTTAATCACCCATGAAGTGGGCAGGTTAAGAACAAAGCCATTGGTTGTAAAGACCTTCCGAGAACATGCCTAAATAATGAGTTTGGTCTACAATTATCGGACAATATATAGAATTTGCATACTGGGATCAAAATACCTGCTTCCTTGATGGAGGAATCAAATGCTTATATTTTGACAAAATTAATGAAGCTCTACAAAATCACATGAACACATTTTTGAAGTGCAATACTTCATAATGCAATTTCATCATCTGGAAGTCAAAACTAAAAGACAATCATGGTATCTATAATAATAATCCTTTACCATGGCTCAAGCAGCTGATGAGTCACATACCTTGTACAAATGTAAAATTCATCTACCCCATAAGGGGCATTGTGAGAATATTGCTGTCAAAGGAGAACAATAGTTAGATGTACACAGCAGGATGTAACAATAATGGAGAGTCACCAAATAGTGCATGCTGTGCTAAATTCTTGAAGAAATTAGATCGAGTCATGGAGTGATACACTGTGGAAACAGGCCCTTCAGCCTAACTCGCCCACACCGGCCACCAATCCAGCTTCACTAGTCCCACTTGCCTGTGCTTGGTCCATATCCCTCCAAACCTGTCCTATCCATGTACCTGTCTGACTTACACGATGGGACAGTCCCAGCCTCAACTACCTCCTCTGGCAGCTTGTTCCATACACTCATCACCCTTTGTGTGACAAAGTTACCCCTCGTATTTACTACTAATTTCCCTTCACCTTGAACCTATGTCCTCTGGTCCATACGTGATACATTACTAGTTTGCAATGTTACATAAAATCATTTCAAATGTTATTTCCAGAATCAGATGCTGAAAGTGGAGTAGAGTTATGAAATGTTATAATATTAGCTTATGGAATGTAGTTACCCCAATTAGAAAGCAATGCACTGTCGTCAAATGTAAAATAAAACAGAGATTCGATCAATCAACATTGGTCCAATATACCAGTTGTTATTGCAAGCCAGTTCAGCTGTGTTTGGTGTGAGAAATGCTTCAAACACCAGTTTGGCTCATGCAAAAGACACAGCAGCTATATTTCAAATACAAAGCATCTACTTGATTCTCATCTTTCATTGTTGCAATCATTCTTGCCTGAAAAAAACCCGATATTGACACAAAATCAAAGCAGATTCAATTATAATTTGTTGCACTGGATAATATTTACAAGATCATAAATAAAGATTGCTACCAACCATGCCTTCAGCTTTATTGCCTATGACATCAGATTTAATTTAGATAATAGCGCAGATTTACAAGGGCACAACATTTTTTAAGTTGTGCATGACTGTTTGAATTTTTATGAATATTACCAAAGATTACATTTTACAATGATCCAGCTCTTGCAGATAAATACAGGGAATCCCTGACTTATACATGACCTGACATGGAAATCTGACTGGCCCTCTGGCTATAAAATTCTCCCATATATGTGAATTTTTTTTCCCATATATAATAATAATGTGTAATAATAATAACATGTTTCTTGACATACAATAAGGACTGGGTTCAGAAACAATTCCATTATTTTAATTATGACTAATGCTATGGTAATTATTCAATGAAATAAAATAATTATAGAAAGTGTATTTACAGCATTACAACATATAGATTACTATAGAATATGCAGGTTTCTGACATGAAGAAATCTGATACAGACAGTTCTCAGGAATGGAACACTTACTTAGGCAGGAACTACCCGTACTAGCAGTTATGTTGGAATTTACCCAAATAAATGGAAGACTCCTGTATATCCATTGTCAACATCAGGAAGCCCAGACTTGCTGACAGATTCAGGGCACCAAGTTAGTCAAAATATGTTTAATGTTTTATGTGTCATTCCTAACTGTCACTGCATGTCATGGTGTCACTTGCAGGTGGAGAACCAAGGCAAATTCCTTGTATGTGAATACTTGGCCAATAAACTTATTCATTCATTCATTTGCTCCTCTGTTGGAGTCCAACAGTGAACCTCAATCTAGCTGAGATTTCCCAATGTTCACACTGATGTAGGATTCAAGATCATAGGGCTGTGGATAAGAACCAGAGAGGAATTCAAAATGCCTTCTTAGAATTTATTTGGTTTAATGTCTTCAATTGTCTGTGTTTTTGATGTTTTAGTTGACATTTCCATAATAAACGAATGTTAATTTTTTTTAATCGGATATTTTGATTAAAATAGTCATTTCTGAATGGCTCTCAAATAGCCATTTTAGTTGGGTTTACAAATAGTCAAATGAACCCAACACTGGCAAATCTGACAGCCAGTAAAGGCAGGGTTGTGGAAGCTCAGTGCAGCTCATGCAAAAGAGTTGTGGGGATGGGCCATTAAGGTCCTGTTGACTTTGAATACTGATGGGCTGAGTTTTATGTAACAGCTTCTCAAACACTTCATGGGTGCATGGTTGAAGAGGAAATATGAGCAGTGTTGTAAGAATATATATCGTATGGTGGCACGATAAATGTAAAACCTCTAATTCCCCATTTATTAGTGCCCACCTCTAATTCCCCATTTATTAGTGGTGCCCTCCCCTAATTCCCCATTTATTAGTGCCCACCTCTAATTCCCCATTTATTAGTGCCCACCTCTAAATCCCCATTTATTAGTGCCCACCTCTAATTCCCCATTTATTAGTGCCTACCTCTAATTCCCCATTTATTAGTGCCCACCTCTAATTCCCCATTTATTAGTGGTGCCCTCCCCTAATTCCCCATTTATTGAGTGCCCACCTCTAATTCCCCCAGGCTTGTGGTGCCCTCCCCTAATTCTATAGTTTGCAAAAAACGAGGTTCGCAGCTATAAACCCAGGCTCGCCCTTTCTCGCACTCTAAACTCCTACATCCCTCAGAACCATCTGAACCCATTTAGCACCCCTCAAAACCTTTTCTGAATCAGGCTGAACCCTTCGCAGACCCGCTCTAACTTACTCTAACCAGTCCCTCACTAAATCACTCCAAACACACTCTTTTGCACCTACTAAACCCCCAGTTTTCGAACCCATCGAAATCCCTGTGAACCCATGTGACTCCCTCCAAATCCCTCTAAACCTCATCGGAACCCCCTGTAAATCCCTCTAACTACAACCACTCTGAAATCCCTCTAATCCCATCTAAACCCCCTCTAAACCCATTCTGAACCCACCAAAAACCCTCAAAACCATTCTGAAAACCCCTGAACCCCCTCTCAACCCCTCTAAACTCCTCTACAACCCTCTGAAGCCAACTGAAACCCCTCTAGAAACATAGAAACCATCGAAACAGGTCCCTGTGTAGGCCATTCGGCCCCTCGAGCCTGCACCGCCATTCGATTTGATCATGGCTGATCATCCAACTCAGTATCCCATCCCTGCCCTCTCTCCATACCTCCTGATCCCTTTAGCCACAAGGGCCACATCTAAACAACTCTAAACCACTCTAATCCCCCCTCTAAACCCTCTAAACCCATCTGAACGCCCTCTGAAACCGTCTAAACCCCTCTAAAAACCCCCGAAATCTCCCTAAGCATCTATAAACATATATAACACCCTCGAAACCCTTCTAAACTCCACTAAACCCCTCCAAACCCCTCTAGACACCTCGAAACCCATGTAACCCCCTCTGAACACTTCTGAAGAGCCATGACCGACTCTCAACTCCTCTAAACCACTCTAAACACTAAACACCTCTAATCCCCTCTAACCGCTTCTAAACCCATCTGAACACCTCTGAAAAAGGCCAAACCCCTTAATCACCTCTAACACCTCGAAAAACCCCCCGAAATCTCTATAAACATAGATAAACCCGTATAACCCCTCTAAACCCTCTAAACCCATATAAACGCATCCAAACCCCTCGAAAACACTATAAACATCTCGAAACCCATTTAACCCCCTCTGAACACTTCTGAAGCCCTTGTAACAACTCTAAAACCCTCTAAACCACTCTCAGAACCACTGTAAACACCTCTAAAGCCCCTCTAAACGCTTCTAAACCCTCTAAACCCCTCCAAACCCATCCAAAAACCTCCAAACAACTCTAAACCCATCCAAACCCCTCTAAACCCCTTTAAACCCTTCTAAACCACTTTCAGCACGTCTATACACCTCCACCTCCCTGTAAACCGCTCCCAACACCGGCAAACAACTCTATACCCCTCTAAGCACCCTCCAAACACCTCCAGACCCCTCCAAATCACTCCAAGCCACTCAAAACCCCTCCAAAACCCTCTAACCATCTCTAAGGGCCTTAAAACACCTCCAATCCCCTCCAAACATACATCTATCTATATCACTCCAAACACCTCAAACACCGTCTAAATCTTTCTAAATCCCTCGAAAACCCACTAAACCCCTCGAAACCCATCGAAACTCCATCGAAACTCCTCTATACCGCTCTAAACACATCGATACCACTCGAAACCCCCCAAAACCAATCCAGCCCCCACCCTCCAAACACCTCTAAAACCTGCTAGACTCCTCTATTCCTTTTCGAAATCCCTCTATCCCCCTCTAAACACCTCGAAGCCTCTCCAAACCCGCCCAAACCCGTCTAAACCTCTCTGAACCCCTCAAACCTGTAATACCTCTAATCCCCTCGATCGCCTCGAAATCCCTCGAAATCCCTCGTAACCATCTGTAAACACATCAAAAACCCTCTAAATCGCTCTGAACTACTAGAATGTACTAGAATGTTGCCTGGGTTTCAGCAACTAAGTTACAGAGAAAGGTTGAACAAGTTAGGGCTTTATTCTTTGGAGCGCAAAAGGTTAAGGGGGGACTTGATAGAGGTTTTTAAAATGATGAGAGGGATAGACAGAGTTGACGTGGAAAAGCTTTTCCCACTGAGAGTAGGGAAGATTCAAACAAGGGGGCATGACATGAGAATTAAGGGACTGAAGTTTAGGGGTAACATGAGGGGAACTTCTTTACTCAGAGAGTGGTAGCTGTGTGGAATGAGCTTCCAGTGAAGGTGGTGGAGGCAGGTTCGTTTTTATCATTTAAAAATAAATTGGATAGTTATATGGATGGGAAGGGAATGGAGGGTTATGGTCTGAGCGCAGGTATATGGGACTTGGGGAGATTATGTGTTCGACACGGACTAGAAGGGTCGAGATGGCCTGTTTCCGTGCTGTAATTGTTATATGGTTATATGGTTACTCTAAACCCCATTAAACCCATATAACCCCTACCAACTCTTTAAACCCCTCTAACCCCCCCTAACCACATCAAAACTCTAAACCACTCTAAAGCCCTCTAAACCCCTCCAAACAATACCCACGCTCAACATCTCTAAACCCCTCCAAACCCCTCTAAACTCATTCGAAACCCCTCTAAACTCCTACAAACCTATCCGACACTAAACCCCTCTGAACCAATCTAAACCCATCTAAACAACTCTAACCCCCTCCAAACACCTCTAAACACCTCCAAACCCCTCTTAGCACTTCTAAACCAATTGCAGCACCTCTACATCCTCCACACCCCCTCCAAACCGCTCTAAAACCCTCGAAACAGCTCTAAGCCCCTCTAAACAACTGTATATCCCTCTATGCCCCTCCAAACACATCCAAATCCCTCTAATTCGCTCTATATCCATCTAAACACCTCCAAACCCAGTTAAACTCTTCTAAACGCCTTCAAACTCATCCACGCCCATCCAAACACCACTGAACCCCTCAAAACACCATCCAAATACCTCCAAACCCCTCTAACCACTCCACGCACATCCAAACCCCTCTACACACCTCGTAACCCATGTAACCCCCTCTGAACACTTCTGAACCGCCATGGCCGACTCTCAACTCCTCTAAACCCCTCTAAACCCCTCTAAACACTAAACACCTCTGAATCCCTCTAAACCACTCTGGACCTCTCTAATCCCATCTAAACCCCTCTAAAGCCCTCCGAACGCCTCTGAAACCATCGAAACCATTCTGAACACTGCCACACCCCTCTAAATCACTCGAAACGCCCTGAAACGCCTCTAAACATCTATAAACCCCTCTAACCACCTCTAAACCCCTCTAAACCCCTCTCACACCGTCCAAACCCTTCTAAACCCCTCTAGCCACCTTTAAAACACTCGAAACCCCTCCAAACTCCTCTAAAGGGGACATGACATGAGAATTAAGGGACTGAAGTTTAGGGGGAACATGAGGGGGAACTTCTTTACTCAGAGAGTGGTAGCTGTGTGGAATGAGCTTCCAGTGAAGGTGGTGGAGGCAGGTTCGTTTTTATCATTTAAAAATAAATTGGATAGTTATATGGATGGGACGGGAATGGAGGGTTATGGTCTGAGCGCAGGTATATGGGACTAGGGGAGATTATGTGTTCGGCACGGACTAGAAGGGTCGAGATGGCCTGTTTCCGTGCTGTAATTGTTATATGGTTATATGGTTATAAAAATACACATGCACTGATTTTATGTCCTGTACGCTTTCATATATAAAAAAAATAGTATACTCTTTTAATTAAAAAATGGAGTGAGTGTTTTGGCAGCTGGCAAACTTGGCGGACATGTGTACTGACATTATTTCCTGTACATTTTTATGTATTTAAATACATTTTGGAAGCCTGGCTTCTTCACTGCTCTTCAAGAAGGCCTAGCACAACGAGAACCAAGAGATGCCTCTGGGCCAGGCAACAAAATCCCAGCTCTTCAAGACCAAGTAAAGTTGGGGGGAAACCACAGATGTTGATTCCAGGTAGTAAGTCTGGTCCAGTTAAATTTGGCGAAATATGTGAAATAGCTAAAACCTCTGATTGTCTTTAATTTAATACAGAATTGTGGTTGATTTACCATTAATATTTCAAACTGGATGTATCGTGGTTAAGTATCTAAAAAAAACTGCACGAATCTTCATATGTAAATACAATTGATTAATGAGGAAGAATTTACAATTGGAGAGAATATTTATGTAAATTAGACTATGTAATATCTCACTTCTGTGGGTGATTTTATTAAAAAGCAATGAACAAGCTACAAAGGGAACAGGTTCTGCAGTGTAATTTTAATACCAACTAAATTGCAAATGAATAATTTGCAAGAGAAAACTCAATAACTGATTTATACTTGGACTGTGTATGCCCACTTTAGTTTCTTTAATAAAATGTCTTCCTTTTACTTCAGAAGTTAACGCTTTAGGTCATCCTGTAGCCAATGCCAGAAGTGGACTAGACAGCACGGTTCAAATATGGTTTCATATTCCGGAAGATCTATTTTTGATAACTCCCCAAAACAGGAGAGTGCATTATGATGCAAAATCAACCTGCAACCATTAATTGGAATGTAGGCAGCAGGCCAACCTTGTGCTGGATGCTCAATTAAATCAGTTTAGCATCCAGTCAGCACTAAATCTTCATTGCCTCAATGCATTAGCAGAGACCAGGAACACAGGTGGTTAGCTAAATCCAGCCCAAAATACTTAAAGTAAGCTGATCCCTACAGTTATGAAGCTAACGGGTGTTATATTCTGGGGAGTGTTGGTGCACAAAGGGACCTAGGGGTACAAGTACATGGTTCCTTGAAAATGGCAACACAGATCACAAGGTGTTGATGAGATGTTGATAATTGCTTGCAGTTACAGTTACATACAGTGAGAAGAATGTGATTAGCTAAAGAAACTGCAGAAAAGATACCCAAGCATGTTGCCAAGACTTAAGGGTTTGACTTATAAGGAGCTATTGGATAGGTTTTTCCCAGTGAGAAGAGAAAGATTTTAAAATGACCTGAGAAGCACGTTTTTCACACAGAGGGTGGTGTGAATGAGAAATGGTACAGGTGGGTATAACAACAATGTTACAATTACAATTTAGATAAGTGATGGATGGGAAAGGGTTAAATGCAAATGCTCAGTAAGACACCTTGGTTGGCATGGATAAGCTGGGCCAAACTGTGACACGATAACACCTGCCCTACATGCCGCACTGGCTATTCAAATTACCCTAATTCCACCTCTTGCCTACTAATAATCACAATACGTTTACACTTGCACCTGAAAGTCAACTGCTTCATCTCAACCACATGCATGTGGCACTGCTGAATTCTAAATCTAAATCTAAATATACTTGGCTTTTCAACCTCATTACCACAAAGTCAACAACCCTCAGATAGAAGTGCACTTCTATCTCTTGCAGAACTAAGTAATTAACAATCATGAACAACAGGAGCTAATTTGTGTGAACATGTGTGTATGCCCAATGGAGAGAAAATGGAACCTTCCTTCACAGAAACACTCACCAGAGGAGGTGGTCTGAGCAGAATATGCTGAGCAGACAATATACAACAGTTGGGCTGAAGGCACAATGAAGGCCCCAATGTGTAGAAATACTGATCTGCGAGTAATGGGATATACCTCTCTATTGGACTGGTGGTGAGATCTTCTTGCTGTATATTCAGTATATGAATCAGGTGAAAACATTAGTTGGAGCTCATTAGTTGGAAAACAAAACTGCAGCACTGGCCTCAACTCAGTGTTACAGAGCTGATTGACATCATGATCTTAACATCCAGAGTTAACAGTCGGTGACAATCCAGTGACTAGGTAATCTAGTCATCAATCTGTCACACTCCCACGCTAGTCACCATCCATCCCTCCCCCACCCCAGCCATCTTGCTAGTATCACTGTTCGTATCCCTTGGTTATCACCTCTTCACCAACCAACAATGGACCATTGTGGACTCCACCTTTCCTGAGTCATCGGTGGGGTGGGAGATTGCAACCTTCACTGATCCACCCCGTTTCAACGAATGCAATTAAACTGGCGTGCACAAACAGAAGGTCAAACAGAACAAGAGAAGGAGAAGGAGAAGGAGAAGGAGAAGAAGAGTCATCAGTGCTGTCCCGTACCTTTTCATACCTCTAGGTTCTATGGATTAGTGTCACTCATACTGTGGCTCCGCCCACAGGCTTATTAGAGAGCACTCTCTCTCTGGTAGACTGGTAGTATACATGCTGCGAAGAAAGCACCTTGTGTTTCCTCTGCAGAGTTGCAAATAAAAGATTATGGATTCTAATCACTACATCCAACATGGTGTCAGAAGTGGGATACGAACCCTCAGAGCAAAGTGTACCTGGACTTGCTTAACTTGCGCAACATCTCCCACAACCCCATCGGTGTGTGGCGCCATTGAGTATGGCTGCCCCGCCTGCAGCTGTTCGTCCTTTCATCCTTTTCTTTTACTTTTAGTCCAGCAAAAATTTTGTTTTGGAGGTCTTTTAATCTTTTTATGTGGGAGATGGGGGGGGGGGGGGAGAGAGAGGGAAACTGTTTTCTTAGTCACTACCTGGTTGAGGAATGCATCTGTACTCTGAGCCGCATCTTTGCCCCCTCCTTGCAGCCTACCATCTGCATTAGCGCATCCTTTCCTGCCGGAGACTGGCCAGAGCTTCAGCAGCGGCGCAGCACTGAAGTACCATCACGGAGCGGGGCAATACCTTACAGGTGTCGCTGTGTTGGAGCTCCAGAGTGCTGGGACTGCCAACTTCAACATCGTGGAGCTGTGGGCTGCAGAGCTTCCAGCCGCGGGCAGCGCTGACTTTAACAAGGCGGGGTCCTGGGATCCATCGCCGGGGATTGCCATGTGGAACTCCGCCCGGCTCGGTCTGTGGACTTCAGGAGCCGCAGCTCCGGTAGAAAGCGGCCTAGTCGGAACTCCAAGCCGCTGAGAGTGTTCTTCTGACCACGGAGTTCCATCAACCGGCGAGAGGGCCTGAAACATCGGGCTGCCGTTGCGACGACTGTGGATGCCTCAATAGGCCCCGACCATGGATGAACATAGAGGCAGATGACTGAACTTTTATTGCCTTCCCCCACAGTGGGAAAAGTTGTTTCTGCTGCTTGGGGATGGTCTTGTTAAATTCTATCGTGTGTAGTGTTCTTTTTATTTGTATGGCTGTATGGCAACCCAAATCTCACTGGAACAATTGGTAAATGTAAACTTGAACTTGATCTTGTGTTCACCCGCACAGCTTCTGATGTCAAGGCAAACCCGAGCCACATTGCTTGTGGCGAAACAGGCATTAGTTCCACAAGTGGTCCCACCATCAGAGGTCCAGTCCAGACTACAACAAAAGCGCGACATTCAGAAAGGGTGGTATGACAAAACAAGCAGACCGCTTCCATCACTAGTCGAGGGGCAAGTGGTGCGTCTGCAAACCGATAAAGGTCACAACCGCATTGGCATAATCCTGGAACTGCCTCCGAGCCACGTTCACACTTGGTCAATGCCGATGGCGGCACCTACAGATGTAATAGGCAACATACCATGCCTGTGAATGAGCCGGCACCACCTCTGTACTATCCTGACCGCACAAATGTACTTCCATCCACATCCAGCGGCATCGGCCCGACTGCACCAGCACGACAACCTGTTTCTGATCCGGTTAATTCGCCGATGGCTATGCCGTCTCCGCCTGTGCCAAAGTGTCCTGTTTCATCCCCGGGAATGCCGTTTCAATCCCCGACACCTATTTCGCCACCGATTGTGTCCCCGGTGAGGGATGGACTATACCATACACATGCTGGTCGTGTTTGAAAGCCCACCGTAAAGTACCGAGATTATGTTTGAACTTCTTCCAGTTTATTGCCACATATTATGTGTGCTTTATATAGTCAGCAGTATACATTTGTATTAATTCTTGGTAGTACTCAGTAGTTTTGCATTTGCATTTAATTCTTTAAGAGGGAGGATGTAGATTTGTGTCACTCATACTGTGGCTCCACCACAGGCTTATTAGAGAGCTCTCTCTCTCTCTCTGGTAGACTGGTAGTATGCATGCTGAGAAGAAAGCACCTTGTGTTTCCTCTGCAAAATTGCTAATAAAAGACTGGATTTTAATCACTGCGTGTGAGTTTGATCATTTTCCAACAGTTTCCCTCCCCCCTGACTCTCAGTTTGCAGAAGGGTCTCGTCCCGAAACGTCACCTTTTCCATTTCTCTAGAAATGCTGCCTGGTCCGCTGAGTTATTCCAGCAATTTGTTTCCATAGTCAGTGACTCAAGCTATTTCAAGCCAGAGTTTAACTTGTGAACTGGTGCTTTAAGAGTTTTCCATCAATATAACAGAAAAATAACAGTATTTGGACACAATATACTGCAGATGCGGGAAACTGGAGCAAGAATCAAACTGCTGGAGGAACAAAAAATGGTTACATCATCAAAGAAAACAATGCAAAGCAACAATAGAGTATATTTCATAAATTGCCAGATTACAGCAATATTTTAAAATTTAGAATATGCAATATTATTGTCAGTAAAAGTCATATTCTAAACGTTTATTTTGTAATTTGTCTATTTAAAGTAATTTTCCCTTTTGGTCAACTTTTTTCCTTTCATAAGTCCTCATTTTCCTTTTCTAAGTCATCAACATTTTTTGGATGCCTGTCCTCAAGGCCACGGTGTTACCCTAGGTTAATCTTATCTCTGGCATTCCCTATGACGCAAAAACAAAATAATGTCAGCATTTCATTGCAGGATATTGCCTACTGAATGATGGATAAAAATTCAACATCTTAAATTTGTGCCGTGTCAAAGACCTTGATGACATAACCAGTTTCTTTCTATCAATTAATAATGAAATGAACCTTGTAAGGAAAGCTAACATGATAATATGGACAGGTAGATGTATGGATAAATGGCACAGGTATGGTGGTGAAATGTACAGATGAGTTTGAGAGGGAAACACTATGGCAATGTTACCTAAAAATGAATTAAGAGATAGCATTAGCTTCCCATAAAACAATCTCCTTCAAACCATTAAGACTGTACTCAATCTTCAATAACATTTGTATTCTGTATCATTCTGTATTTTGATGTGCACCAACATGGAAAGATAAAACTAGAAATTGTACCATGCGTAAAATATATGTCAGGAAGGCAATACAAAGGAGACCACCATGTTTATGAATACAGTGCATTTCCTGGCTCTTTGGTGCAATTACACACATTGGCCATAAATAATTTCAGATGTCACGCACAAATAATTGTCCAGTTAAGGCTAGAGTTCCTACAGCAGCAATTCATATGAAGAGCTGCTGTTTGAAGTAGCTAGAGTGTTGGAAAAGACACAGAAGGATTCCACCTCCCTGCTGTTTGATTGGACATCATGGAAGTAGTACTGAAGATCCAGGAAGAAAGGACAGGACTATTGTTGGTGGTTATTAATGCTGATTGGGAGATTCTTGTTTAATGATAAGTGTGTGGGGAACAGATCAGATCATTGATAGAAGAGATTCAAGTGATCAGTGTAGGGGTCAAATGATCAATTAGGTGAGGTCATGAGCTAGGTGAATGGAGACGGTCTGGCTAAAGGGCCAATCAGTGCCAGGTGCATGGCCGTTTGTGGTTTATATCAGCAATGCGGAAGACAATGTACTCGGCATGATTTCTAAGTTTGGAGATGACACTAAACTGGGTGGTATCGTAGATAATGAAGATGGTCATCAAAAATTACAGCAGGATCGTGGTCAGTCAGCCAAGTAAGCTGAGAAAAGGTTAATGGCGTTTAATGGAGATAAGTGTGACGTTTTCATTTCGGGAAGTCAAACCAGGTGGGACATTCACAGTGAATGGCAGGGCTCTGGGGAGTGTTGTAGAGCAAAGGGATCAAGGACTGCGGGTACATAGTTCCTTGAAAGGGGCATCACATCAAATTATTTTGGCACATTGGCCTATATCAGTCAATGTATTGTGTTTAGAAGTTGGGATGTTATGTTACAGGCCACATTTGCAATACTGTGTTCAGTTTTGGTCAGCCTGTTTTATGTAAGATGATGTTAAGCAGGAAAGAGTGTGGAGAAGATGTACAAGGAAGCTAGGACACTATTCTTTGGAGCGCAGGAAGATGTGGAGTGATCTTGTAGTGGAGTATAAGATCATATGGGGAATAGATTGGGTGGGTACACGGAGTTTGTTACCCAGTGTAGGGGAATCAAGAACCAGAGGACATAGGTTTAAGATGAGAGGGGAAAGGTATAATAGGAACCCAAGGGGCAACCTTTACACACAGGGGTTGGTGGTTATATAATAAATCCTGCCAGTGGAGGTAGTTGAAGCAGGTACTATAATATTTAAAAGCCATTTGGACAGGTACATGGATAGGAAAGGTTTAGAGGGATTGGGTCCAAATACAGGCAGGTGGGACTAGTGTAGATGTGGCATCTTGGCATAAGCAAATTGTGCCAATGTGCTTGTTTCCATTCTATATGACTCGAGCAACCGTCAGCAACTCCTTTGGGTTTTGAGTTACCAAAGCACTTCAGCTTAATAGAACCTTATTCCCCTCAGTAACATTCTTTGCAAGCTTTGCACAATATGGGTCAGGGGTCTGCAAATATTGGTTAGATGGCACGAGTTGCTGAAATGTGCCAGCGGGATTCAACTAGGAAACTCACTTAAACCTTTTGTACCCCAGGAAAGAACACCTTCAGTCATGCCGCACTGAAAATTGGCACATTACATAACCACATTTCAAGGCAAGTACTTTACTGAATGACACTCATTAAACTCTGGAAAGAAAATGCCTGGTGCGTTGAAACCTCAGTCTAGAATCCTGAGCACACAACTAGGCATTAGTTCCAGTACAGGAGAGAGGAGACAGCATTGTTGTGGCATTCTTTCTAGCCTCTTCAGTACAATAAAAGTGAAATATTTCTAAGAAAGCAGAGTTCTTCATGTTCTGCTGGCCAATAATTCTCCTGCCATCCATATCACTAAGACAGTTCAACATCACTTTTCTGTTTGTGGGACCTTGATGTGGTAAATAGTCTGCTGTGTTTGCGACATTATAACAGCAACTACAGTACAAATAAGCACGATTAATCACTAAAGCTTTGTGGTATCCTGAGAATGTGCAGAGATAAATTTTCTTATTTTTACATCATTAATTAAAGAAGGAACATGACTTTCCTTCAATAGTCTGCAACAAATCCTTTCCTACTGATGGAAGCAGAGAAAAATCAAAGGCTACCTTGCAATAAAAGTCCATGTGTTTGAAATACGCAGCAGGTCAATCCAGAACTGAAATTGTACAGACATGTTAACGTTCAAGGGGTGGACTCTTCAACGAAACAGTTCTTGATGAAAAATACACTCCTAAAATATTAAGGACTAGTACCTCCACACTTTCAGCATTTCTCATTCTCTATTGCATTTCTGTCATTAGCAATATTAGTTTCCATGTTCTCCAGAGACACTGCCTCAGTTACTCCAGCACTAAGTTACTCCAGCACTTTGTGCCTTTTTAGGAAACCTGCATCTGCTGTACCTTGTGGCTCCATTCGTTTTGTGCCGTGCACATATGAAAATAATACAGTGGTATTATTGCATCTATTTTTCTGCTCACATCTGTTTTCTTACAGCATCCAATTCTAGATGGTGTGATTCAATTTCTTCTTTGCCACTATCTAAAACCAAGTTCAAGTTTTTGGAGCTATAATAAAGATTTGATTTATTCCCCGTAAGTATCATTTCAGTTTTGGTGTCAAAGTATTAACAACTTTTGGCAATTGAAAAATTAATCCGATTTTTTTTCCTTTATGAAATCCTAATTTTTAAGACACATCGCTAGTATCACTGTCTTTCTGTGACCATTGGTACCACATTGGTATTATGGCAAACAATTTTGTAACATAATTTTGTAATAAAGTTGTAACACATTTTACTTTTATACTTGAAAATACGACGGTTATGCAGGGTATGAACCTTGTATTCCATGTGATAGATAATGCTTCAGCTTATTTGAATAGTTCACATTAATTTAGCAGATGGCCAAATAGAATCTAAAAAGTTATGAAGATACACCTTATTTGCAGAAGTCCTTACAGCTTGGTACATAGTGACAAGCACTACCTTAGGGAGCTATCAAAACTGCCTGTTACCGTCATACTTGCAGTTAAGTTGCTCTGAAAGGTTTTGTGAAATCAGGACATAGCAAGCTAAAGAGGCAACCACCTGTTTTTTTTTATTGTTTTAAATGAATAAATATTTATGTGGAACAAGCAATATTTCAAAACAGCAAAACATCTCGAACATACAACTCCAGTGTGAACTATATCAGGCAATACCATGAATGTCTAGCTGAAGACAAAATGAAAAAAAAAATATGAAATACTCTGCACAATATACAACAAATTTGACCCAAATTTAAACAAATGGGTAACCACCATGCAACAGAAGTACATGGAACTACAACACCACCAATATTATACTCTTTCTCTATTAAAATGATGGCAAAAAACATTTGCTTTAAGTTTACATTCCTGTTACATATTGGAATTCACAACTAGTCTTAGGGTTTTTTTTTTAATTGAGGTTTAGTGACAAAGAGTTCCGAGCTATTTGGCATTATACTGCTTTGGTAGGGTCCATACATCACCAATTGAATACAGCTAATAGATACTTCAATGTGCTTAAGACAGAGAACAGTCTGAACATCACCACATCACATGCAACATCTAACTACTAGATGTGAAAGCTAATTATGTTTCTCTGCCAACAATCTAGTCATATTGCACTTTGGCAAACAATGAACTAAGGTACAGTGAAAAGCTTTTGTTGCGTGCTAACCAGTCAGCAGGAAGACAAAACATGATTACAATTGAGCCATTTACAGTGTACAGATACATGATGAGGGAATGACGTTTAGTGCAAGGTAAAGCCAGCAAAATCCGATCAAGTATAGTTAAGAACCTAAGCATAGGTGTCCATCAATGAATCCCAATTGTTGGCCAGTTGAGAGCAAGTTCATCTCCAAATCAGAGGCTTTGGGTTCAAGTGCCATTTCAGCACGTAAACCTAAGTGTTGCGATAAATATGTTCCTAAAATGCTTTCTTGTGGTCATATTAAAACAAACACCACGCTGGGGAACTGCCCAAGCTCCCTGGTTTCACAAGAAAGTTATCAGACTTTTTCCACATACTACTTATGTGCACATATGAAAATCATCTACATTTTTTCCCATGAGAAAAGTAACTGTTTCAAGAGTACTTCATTGGTTCTACAGCAATATGCCATGTAGTAAGATCATGGGAGACTACTTCTCCCATCTTCTCTCACACTAGTTTGTATATATTTATCTTAAAATCAAATGCAATTTACTGCCATGAACCAATTGACTGCAATATTTTAAACAATAATGATGAAAAACAGACCTTTGTGCAGTGAAGGTCCATAATGGTTCCTTTCATGCACAATCCTTAAACAAATTGTTATTTTGGGGGAAAAGTGACATTGTTTATTCAGTTCACCAATTATATTATATTCAATAGTTTTTATCTTCACTGTGTCCGTGATGGCAGTTTAAATAACAAAATAAAAAGTTGGTTCACATTTGTAGGCTTCCTCACAAGAATAAATGGAATACAGCAAATGCATTGGGAGCCTATTTTTGTACAAAATTGCCAGTGTCAGGTTAGGCATGAGTAATAGAGTCATAGAGTGATACAATGTGGAAACAGGCCCTTCAGCCCAACTTGCACACATCGGTCAACAATGTCCCAGCTTCACTGGTCCCACTTGCCTGCGCTTGGTCCAGATCTCTCCAAACCTGTCGTATCCATGTACCTGACTAACTATCTCTTAAATGATGAGATAGTCCCAGTCTCATCTACCTCCTCTGGCAGCTTGTTCCATACCCCCACCACCCTTGTGTGATAAAGTTATCCCTCGGATTCCTATAGAATCCTTTCCCCTTCACCTTGAACCCATGTCCCCTGGTCCTCAATTTCCCTACTCTGGGCAAGAGACTCTGTGCATCTACCCGATCTATTCCTCTCAGGGTTTTGTGCAACTCTATAAGAAACCCCCTCATCCTCCTGTGCTCCATGGAATAGACCCAGCCTACTCAAACTCTCCCTATAACTCACGCCCTCTAATCCTGGCATCAACCTCGTAAATCGCTTCCGAACAAGCTTTACAATATCTTTCGTATAACATGATGCCCAGAAATGAACACAATATTCTCACCAACGTCTTATACAACTGCAACATGACCTCACAACTTCTATACTCAATACTCTAAAAGCATTTTTGACCACCTTATCTACCTGCGACTCATACCTTAGATCCCTCTGCTCTATACTACACTACAGAGGCCTCCCATTTACTGTGTAAGTCCTGCCCTTGTTCGACGTCCCAAAATGCAACACCTTACACTTCTCTGTATTAAATTCCATCAACCATTCGTCCGCCCACCTGGCCAATCGATCCAGATCCTACTGCAATCTTTCATAACCATCTTCTCTATCTGCACTTACTTTTATATCATCAGCAAACTTGCTAATCTTGCCCTGTATGTTCCCATCCAAATCATTGATGTAGATGACAACAATAACGGGCCCAGCACTGAACCCTGAGGCACACCACTAGTCACAGGCCTCCCGTAAGAGAAGCACCCTTCCACCATCACCCTCTGCTTCCTTTCATGGAGCCAATTTGCTATCCATTCAGCTATCTTTCCTTGAATCCCATGCGATCAAACCTTCCAGAGCAGCCTACCACACAGAACCTTGTCGAATGCCTCACTGAAATCCATGTACACAACATCTACAGCCCTGCCCTCATTTACCTTTTTGGTCGTCTTCAAAAAGATCAATCAGATTTGTGAGACACGATCTCCCATGTACAAAACCATGCTGAATATCCCTAATCAGCCCTTGCCCATCCTATCCCTCAGAATACTTTCCAACTACAGATGTTAAGCTCACCGGCTTATAGTTCCCAGCATTTTCCCTGCAGCCCTCCTTGAAAAGAGGCACAACATTTGCCCCTCTCCTGTATTGAAGGACTAATCGTAAATTTCAATTAGGACTCCTGCAATTTCCTCTCTAATTTCCCACAATGTCCTCAGATATATCTGATCAGGCCCTGGAGATTTGTCTATCTTCATACACGACAGTACCTTCAGTACTTCTTCGACGGTAACACGAACTGCTCTCAAGACACTTCCATTGGCTTCCCCGAGTTCCTCCGTCCTACTATCTTTCTTCTTGGTAAATACAGAGGAGAAAAACTCATTGAGGACCTTGCCCATCTCCTGTGGTTCTACACAGAGGTGACTGCTTTGATTCTGAGAGGTCCCACTCTCTTTCTAGTTACCCTTTTCCCCCTTATGTATTTATAAAATATTTTGGGATTGTCCTTAATGCAACTCACAGAACTATCTCCTTGCCCCTTTTTGCCCTTCTGATCTTCTTTTTCAGTTTGCTCCTTAGTTCCCAAAACTCCTCCAAGGATGCACTTGATCCCAGCTGCCTATACCCGTCCCATGCATCCTTGTTTTTGACCAATGCCTCAATTTCCCTCGTCAGCCAAGCTTCCTTACATTTGCCCGTTTTGCCCACTCGTCAGCCCACATTTAAAAACATCCCGCTTGGCCGGTGTTCCTTTCTACTCAAATAACCTGCTCCAGTCAACTTGAGCAAGACCATCTCTCATACCCTCAAAGTTGGCCTTACCCCAGTTGAGCATCTTAACACATGGACCCTCTCTGTCCTTATCCATATCTTAAACCCAATTGAACTGTGGTCACTGGTCCCAAAAGGTTCCTGCACACACACACTTCATTAACTTGCCCTTCCCAATTTCCCAGCGTTGCCCCCTCAAGTGTGGGGGCCTCCACACACACTGCTTAAGAAAACTCTCCTGAACACCGTTGAGGAATTGCACCCCATTTAAACCCTTCACAATGATTTTCCCAGTCAATATTGGGAAAATTAAAATCTTCTACAACAACCTTATTTGACCTGCTGCTGTCTGCAATCTCCTGGCATATTTTTTCTTCTAATTCCCATTGACTAGTTGGGGGTCTGTAGTAAACCCCCATCAAGGTAACCATCCCTTTCTTGTTCCTCAGATCCACCATATAGCCTCACTAGACGAACCGTCCGTAATGTCACCTCTGATCACCACCGTGACATCGTCCTTAACCAACAATGCAACCCCCCTCCTCTTTTCCCTCACCCCTGTCTTTCCTGTACCCTGGAACATTGAGCTGCCAGTCCTGCCCCTGCCCCGGAACAAATCTCTTTACAAAACCCATGATAATAAACAAAATGTTAAAGCTAATTTACCAGAGTAATGCAATAATGCATGTCCTAAACTGTAACTATTCAGTTATAATCATCAGGGGATGAACACGACACGTGAAGATTATCGCATTCTGCTGTCGTCTACACTCCAGTGTAAGGGATTTTATTTGTTGTTAATCAGATTTCAATTAACTCCAAAGTGTCCCGTGTTTCCATAGCCATCCCTACACTACACGGTGTGTACCCACTGGCGTGGAATGTACAACTGTCACAAAGGTAATCCCACTGACTCATTGCACTAATAACTATCAATCATTGTCTAACTCCAAGATAACCATGCACAAAATTGATACCATCAACAAGCGGGTTATTCCAACTCTCCTCTTCCACCTCCCTTCTCATTCTCCACCCTTTTACCCATCCACTTCTAAATAGGACTCTGCAGTAATGCCTATTGCGTGGATGTTCTGCATACCAGGGGAGACCTTTAAATGAGGGAATCACCCACTCACTCTGAAATGGACGCTGTCGTGAAGCCATTGCAATGAAACGCATATTCCACTCGGGCGGTGGCTTCAAATGCGGGAACCGAAACAAGACTTTATCTTAAATAAAACAAAACACAAAAAAAAAACGAGGTCGCCGTTCTAGTTAATCGTTTAAAAAAAAAATCCCTAACCCAAATCTATTTTTGCATGCGTTGTGGGGCTTGTGTGGAGATCAGCAGCCGTCTCTTGGACAGCACCAATCTTCTTGCCAAAAAAAAATCCTGAATAATTACTGTTGGAAAGAGGTGGGAAGCTTGACAAGATCGAAGCAAAAACGAGCGACAGCCATGCTAAAATAAATAGGGATAAATGTAACTAATAGAATTAGAGCCTTCACACACCTGTCATGGCGATAAAATATAAATCTCGGTTAAATTTAATTACCAAACGAAAAACAATCAATGACTCTGACATTATTATTGCAGACGGTTTTCTATTATAAAAAAACAGTGAGATCGAATGCTGTATGTTTAATATTTTCCTATCGAAAGGCAGCCACCGATCTGCTTGAGCTGCCAATGCTTCCACTGAACGATACCAACACCATCACATATGCATTCAAATCGCTTGTAAATGTTCTCTGCCTAGGCTTTTTTTTAAATGTGATTATCGATGGCGGGGTTTAATTTTGGCTGGTACTCACATTTTACCATCCTTTCCGTGGAAGATATACTAATGTCATTGTTGGACATCTTCATGAGCGAATGCAATGGGGTTCAGGCAGTCTCCGTTGTCCCGAGTGCAGCGTGTGTGTGGGTAAGGTAAGGTAAGGCTTGCAGTTCGCTACAGCATCACCCAGGCAGCGCTGCTCTGCTCAGAGAGAGCGAGCAAGCGAGCGAGCTGGGGCGAGGGCGGGCACGAGCGGGGCAGTCACGATCGGGGGGGTGGGTGCACGCGCCGCCCGGGTGGGAATGGAAGGCAGTGGGCGCGCGCTCCGGGTAACAGCAGCAGCGGAGGCGGCGGCTGCCACGGCCACGCGCGCATTAGATCAGGAGGATCCGCGCCGCGCTAGCGCCAGAGGCAGCAGCAGCAGCAGCAGAGCGAAACAGAATCAACAGCAAACAGCAGCATAGCGCCCGCTCGGGGAACTCCCACGCAACTGGTGCCAGGGTCAGCCTCATACTGCCCTCTCACGGAGGCACAGGGATACCCTCTGTCCTTCCCACCAACCACCACACATACACGCACTCATATACACACACATACAAGGGTTGCATTGTTCTTTCATTGGTGCAAGCAAGGAGGGGGGAATCCAAACAAAATCCCGGGTAGGTCGTGACGAGAGTGTACAGGCTGGGATGTTACAATCTGCAATGCTGGGAATCTGCAATAAAATGCTCAGTAAACAAGCCGGATTGCTCAAGCTTTTTTTGCGGTCTGTTGAAATGGGGGAAAAGGATGAGGGGGCGGGAAATGTCAGTTTTGGCAGCATCAATTGAGAGAACATGCATTAATGTTTGGGTGAAGGACTCGGTAATTCGCACTGGTTTAAAACAATGTACAATTCTTAATCAAATGGCATTTTGTTTGTTATTTTTGCTGGGACGTGTTCGCGAGAGATTCAGCTCGCAAATGTCCGAGATGTCTTAACTGATTAACATTTCCAATATTTTCGTATGAGGATCCTCGGGTTTTCGTATTTTATATATGAGTTATCTTTGTCTGGGATTACCATTTTTGTTTATTTTATTTGAAATAAAAAGAAAGATAATTACAATTTTTGAACATCTGCCATACAAAGGATTATAATTTGTAATTAACTCACATCTAATTTATATGTGTGTTATATTTGGAATTATTCAAAACCCTTGCGTCTGCAATGTCAGTTGAATACATTTTCATTTGCTTGAGATCAATCTCTGCATTTGAATATGAACAATATTCATCATTATTATCTCGACTTTTGAAAACTTTAGTTTTTGACTGTGTTGAACATTAGAGTGAAAACACTTACTTACATTTATTCAGATATGTCTTTCTTTTCTTTTACATCAGAAAAATTGAAGACGAAGGGTCATTGACCTGAAACCTTAAATCTTGTTTCATTTTTCCACAGATTCTGCCTGGTTTGTTAAACAAAGTGTACCCAGCATTTTCCAATGTTATAACAACTTAATATGAGATTAGTAGCTTGTAAAGATACCATGGCAATATTTATTTTCAAAGATAGTGAGAATAGTGAGAGTTGAATTTGTTCTGGAGGTGGAGATTAGTGAACACCATTAGTCCATAAAACATAATGGTAGAATGAGGCCATTTGGCACAGCCATTCGACCATGGCTGATCGAATTAAACCTTCTCAATTTATTTCTCCTGCCTCCTCCCCATAAATTTTGACCCTCTTACTAATCAAGAACCTATTAATCTCTGCTTTAAAAATACCCAAAGACTTGGCTTCTACCAGCATCTGTGGCAATGAATTCCACAGATTTACCACCTAAATCCTCAGATGAGAAGGCTAAGGAAATTCCTCCTCGTCCACATTCTAAAGATCAATTTATTCTCCCTACATCAGCAGGATGGTCCCTCTTGTTGTCACAGTCTGCCCTCTACTCATTCTCATCCACTTCACCTCCCAGTACTTTTGCACCAGTCCCTCCTTCTCCTCACCTGTCTGCCACTCCCCTCTCATCAGCCTAACTCTCCTCACCTGTTGCACTCAGTTGCCTCTGATCACCTATTAACCCGGTATATAGACTCTCCTCACCGTTCACACAGTGCCAGATTGTTCTCAGCATTCATGCAAGACTCTCCAGCAATTTCCCGACTGCCTACACGGATTCGAACCTGCCTGCCCCTGACCATTCCGTCCTGTCGTCTTCCCGGATAGCACCTCAGCCTTCTGTCCACAACCTCCTGGTTTCTGTCTGCCTCTCTCCTGGGCTGTTTGGTGTATCCCTGCAACGGCTCCTCGACTACCTGCCTGGCTTCAACTCTCCTTTCGTCTGTCCCTCGCTGGTTTGTTTGCATCGTGTGTTGGATCTCCTGGTTACCGGACCTTCCGCTACCCCGACTACGTCTCCTGCCTGCCCCTCTTTGGAACCCTCGCTCAATCCTGAGCCTCTGTGTGAGTACGGTGTACCCATTCCTGTGTTACTACTCTGGGTTACGGTATCGTAATAAAGTTCATTACCAATTATACCGGCCTGATTCTGTGCTACTATTGGGTCCCAGCTATACCCGTTACACTTGTCCAAGTAAGTTTACAATCAAAAAGGCCTGCAGACCATTCTGCTGATGTAGGGAGATGAAGGGATTGGAGCTCTTGGTGACAAGAGGATGGCCAGGACTAGGAAACTATGCTGAAAAGTATAGGTGGACACATGGTTGTAGATTCAAATAGACTGGATAAGGAGAAACCAAATAAGTTGAGAAAGCAAGAAATAACCAGAAGGGAAAAGTAGGTGGAAGCATTAAATCTCATTGACATTGACGGACATTGGGAAGAAGGTTAGTTCGCTCGTATGTCAGACGACGTCTAGCTCGCTGTTGGCCTCTGTCATCATCCAACATGTTGACAGAATTGGTCGCCTGACGCGTCACAAAGTGCATCGTGTCGTCATTTCCAGGGATCGCCACGAGGTGGCTTCTTTCATAATCCCCGGGAAGCGAGCTATAAAAGGTTTAGAGTATTTTATGCTCAAAGGCCATGGAATGTTGGTCCACTATTAGAAGAGAGGAGTTCAATTTGCATCCAAACAATTAATTTGTTTATGACACCTCTATTAATAATTCAGTAGCTGGGCCATGACCTGGGGAAGGTTTGAAAAGGCACCAGAGCATTGCATTTAAAAATTTGCAAGGAAGAGGTCTGTTTGCCGATGAAAAGCAGAACAACCTTATTAAGTCAAATTGAGTTTATTGTCAAATGCACAGGTACGATGAGATACAGGCACAATGAACATCTTGCAGCAGCATCACAGGCATATAGACTCAGAAAACAAAGAAGAAAAAATATACATAAATTATTCATAACTTCTCTAAGAAAAAAAATACTGCAAAGAACTAGACAGTAATATAAAACTCAGCTAGATACTAGTCTGAAGAAGGGTCTCAACCCGAAATGTCACCGATTCCTTTTCTCCAGAGATGCTGCCAGTCCTGCTGAGTTACTCCAGCATTTTGTCTTCTCATTTTGCATTTACAATTGTTGCTTTGCAAGATGACAATAAAGGTTGATTGATTGATTGATTGATTGTGTCTATCCTTGGTTTAAACCAGCATCTGCAGTTCCTTCCTACATGGTTAAATATCAAGTCCACAGTTAATGACTTAATGGTCACCATGGTTGGTCAGAGTCAAGCATCACGGGAAAGAACATTTGGCCATGGAGAGCCAATCTATACTATTCCATTCACCAGTTCTTGATCCACGGTGTTCTTTGCCTTCGTGATTCACATGCTCTGTCCATCTGTTGGTCTACCAGCAGTGACTGAAGAGTGTGGCAGCAATAGGACAACAAAGTACTGGTCTGAGGCACCAGAGCTGTTATGGGACTGGTGTGAGTCAGTGTACTGGGCCACATTCAGGATTTGTCAATATACATGGATTAATATGCCGCAGTGGTACCGACTTCATGAAGCAATGTGCGCATGAGTGCAAATTTTATTGTTTTGTTTCAGGGCATATGACAATAAAACACTCTTGACGTTTGACTCTTTCTTGATTTTGTGAGCGTGTAACCAATTCTAAATATTCCCCTGGATGAACCAGGAGACTATTAATCTGCTGAGTGCTAGATCTGTTGTTTAAGATGAATGATCCAGTATCATACAACAAGTCTGGGTCTGACTGACTTCCTGAAGGCCAGCAAGAAGGCCTTACAGAGCCAGAGAGTTTGATCCTGATTACAGTTGCTGTCTGTACAGAGTTTGACCATTCTCCCTGTGACCACATGGGTTTTCCCTGGGTGCTCCAGTTTCTCCACACACGCCAAAGACATACAGGTTTGTAGATTAATTGGCTTTGGTATAATTGATAATTGCCCCTTGTGTGTAAGATGGTGCTAGTGTGCAGGGTGATCGCTGGTAAACGCAGACTTGGTGGGCTGAAGGACCTGTTTCTGAGCTGTATCTCTAAAGTCTAAAGTAAAGTGCGAAGAGACGATTTTGATGTAAGCTGGAATCACAGACAGGCATGTGACAGCTGTGCAGGGCTTGTATGCCATCACCTCTGACAAGGCAAAACAGGTAGCATAATTGGCAATTATGCATCACTTCCACGCAAGCTGAACGCCTTCCATGCACATTTTGAAAGGGAAAACAATGACACATCTACATGAGCTCCCACAGCCCTTGATGATGCTAAAATTCCAGTCTCTGAGGCCCATGTCAGAGGATGAATTCATGCAACGCATGAGGACCAACTGACTGGAATTTTGAAGGACATCTTCAACCTCTCATTTCTGCAGTCTGAGATTCCCTCTGTTTCAAAAGAGCATTTATCGTACTGGTGCCCAAATTGCATTGTGATTTGCCTCAACGACTGCTATCCAATAGCCCTGACAGCCACCATAACAAAGCGTTGTGAGAGGTTGGTTATGACGCAAAGCTACACCTGACTTAGAAATGATCAGGATCCACTTCAATTTGCCTTTCACCACAACAGCAGATGCTATTTCACTGGCTCTCCCTCTGTTCTGCACAATCTGGTTAGCAGGAATGCATACGTCAGGCTGCTGTTCAACAACTACAGTTCAACATTGTGCACTATCATTCCCTCCAAATTCATCAGCAAGCTACAAGACCTGGGATTCTGTACCTTCCTTTGCAACTGAATCCTTGATTTCCTCATTGGCAGACCTCAATCAGCATGGATCAGTATCAACATCTTCTCCTCATTGACCACATCAAAGGTGCAACTCAAGCTTGTGTGTTTTGTTCCCTGCTTTACTCTTTTTACACGCAGGGCTGTGAAGCTAAGCCTAGCTCCAAGGCAATCAATAAATTCACAACAACACCACTGCGGCTGGCCAAATCACCACTGGTGATGATCCAACATATATGAGATATGGAACACTGGTTGTGTGGTGTCGCAATAATGACCTCTCATTCAACATCAACAAGGCCAAGGAACTGATCTTTGACTTCAGATAGGGTAAGATGGGAGACCACATGCTAGTTTTTGTTGAAGACAGACACAAAATGCTGGAGTAACTCAGCGGACAGGCAGCATTTCTGGATAGAAGGAATGGGTGACGTTTCTGGTCGAGACCCTCTTCAGACTGCGACTCAGTGACCCCTATGTCTATGTGACTCCAATGCTGCTACAAGAAAGATTCTTCATTGTACCTGTACCTCACCTTACTTGTGCATGTGACAATAAACTTGAACTTGCTCGTCTAAATGTTTCTTAAATATTGTCAGAGTATCTGCTGCTACCACCCACTCAGACACTACATTCCACATTCCAACCATCCTACGTATAAAAGCTTCTCCCGCAGATCTCCTCTAAATAGTTGTAAGGAGGAACCTCTGACTCTCAGTCCGAAGAAAGGTCTCAACCCGAAACGTCACCTGTTCCTTTTTCTCCAGCTTTTCCAGCTTTTGTGTCCGTCTTCCTTTAAATAACTGATGCTTTACCCTGAACGCATACCCCTGAGTTTTATCCATCTCTGCAATGGGGGGAGATTTTGTACCATCTACCCATCCATGCCCCTCAGGAGTGTGTATATCTCCATCCGCTCACCCCCACAGCTTTCTCTGCTCCAAAGAAAACAAAGCCAGCCCTTCATTGCAACTGGAATGCAACAACCCAAGCAATGTTCTGGTGAATCTCTTCTGCAAACCTTCCAGAGCCATCACATCCTTCCTATAGTGTGACAACCAGAACTGCACACAGTTGAATATAAGCGAATGGAATTCTGCAAGTTAACAGAGAAGGAGATTAGTGTGCCTGAAGGATGAGAGAACTTAAAGTAACTGACATCGTGCTGGCAGTTCCTAATGAATAGATATGGAGACAGAAGGATGTCGGAGGTATGGGTCCTGGTGGAATGAGCATACTGATGGTCAATTGTGAATGTGTTACATGGCATTGAGGTAAACTAAAAACGACAGAAGAAAGAATTGCACACAATATTGCTGAGCTCAGAATTGATTGAGGTGGAAATAAGAATTTGTTTTGTATTAGAGAAGATTATAAATATTAAATTCTACGCCAAGGCAATGATGTGAAAAACAGAGTTCATTGTGTTCAATGTGAAGGCTATTGTAAATGGGAACAATTGCAGAATATTAAATGGTCATTATTAAGTAAACTCAAATATTACTGATTCATGAATTTTATATAAGAGTCATGGAAAGGTGGGTATTGGTTACACTCAAGCTTTGTACATACTCAAAATGGTATTTGGATCATGGGCCTAAAACTGTAAGAATAATTTTGTGTCTGAAAGGTACAACTGAGCCACATCTGAAATGGAGATGAGAGTCTCATTTAAATTAAACTAGTACTGCTACATTCTCAATATCTCCCGAGATGCAGACATTTCCAAAGCTGGACTATTGGAGGCAAGCAGCAGCGAGAAGCCAGTTTTTCATTAGCCACTCAACCCATACAGGGGAATACAGGGGCAGGGAGACAGTGAAAACAATAGGAGGACTAAAGAGAGAGGGAATATCTTGAATATTTATTTTAATTAAAAAGGCTCCTTTAGTTTAGTTTAGAGATACAGTACAGTGTGGAATCAGGCCCTTCGGCCCACCGAGTCTGCACCAACCAGCCATCCCCGTACATTAACACTCTAATACAATTTACAAGTTACATTTCTACCAGCCTACAAACCTGTATGTCTTTGGAGTGTGAGAGCAAACTGGAGATCTTGGAGAAAACCCACGTGGTCATGGGGAGAATGTACGAACTCCGTACAGACAACGCCCATAGTCAGGATCGAACCCGGGTCTCGGGCGCTACAAGCGCTGTGAGGCAGCAATTCTACCGCTGTGCCACCTGTGTTGATTATCTATTGCAAATGAACTCTGTGTACCTGAGTGTGACAGGTTCCTCATTTAAATTAATGGAGTGTCTTAGCCCACATCTTCTGCAAGCAACATTGAAATAGGATTTTAAAGTAGTACATAGCAGCCCAGTAATTCATTGACATTGAGCAATGTTTCTGTACCCTGAATGAAAAATATTAATGTAAACCTGATCACATGGTTTGTGCACAAGTCAAGTTGTTTGTTCAGTTCTCCATGCTTATAACACAATTATTTGCAGAAGATGTTAGATATGTTCAGTAAGAGTAAGTATGTGTGTGTGTGTGTGTATATATATACAATAATATGACATGTATATGACAATAAAACATTCTTGACTCTTGTCTCCCTTGATCATGTAGAACACATTTCAACAGTCATTCATATATTCATCGCGGCCTGCAGGTGGAATCCACCCAGGGTCCAACGGGAAGGGGATGTTGCCGTTCCGACCCCTGCTCATCCCTCCCCCAAGTCTAGAGACCGAGAGGATGGAGCCAATAACGACAGACTTGGCGGGCAAGGAGCAAGGCCGTTATCAGACAAGATGAATCGGGGCGTGGACTACCTCGAGGTTGGCTGTGAGAGGCACCCCAGGGAACAAAGGTGGACGGATGAGGAGAGGGACGTGGCATCTTAGGAAGGAGATGGCTGTAATCCCGCAACAGCCTGGGACTTGCCTGGAACAGGCACTGCTCATAAGAACTAAAGTGTGGACTTTATAAATCACGCCGAAACATGGCACCTCTTGCATGTGGGCTCAGTAGACTATTTCTGTACACTTGCTAATCAGAGATATGGCAATATTCTATTAAACTGTTTGTATGAAAAAAAATGTGACTGTTAACACTTCACACATGTGACAATTTTGATGAGGTCCCCTCTCAACCTTCTAAACTCCAGCGAGTAGAGGCCCAGTGCTGTCAAACGCTCATCATATGCTAACCCACTAATTCCTGGAATCATTCCTGTAAACCTCCTCTGGACCCTTTCCAGAGCCAGTACATCCTTCCTCAGATATGGGCCCAAATTTGCTCACAGAATTAAGGTGACTCACATAGAAGCCAGCCTCAACAAAAACAGTCAAGAACTTGTCTGATAAACCTGTTGGTGTTTTTTGAGGAGCTAGAAAGCAGGTTAGACAAAGGAGAGGCAGTGGATGTTGTTTATTGGATTTTCAGAATGCCTTTGATAAGGTGCCACACTTGAGGTTGCTAAACAAGATAGGAGCCCATAGTATTAAAGGCAAAGTACAAGCATGGATAGAAGTTTGGCTGACTGGCAGAAGGCAACGAATGGGAATGAAGGAAGTATTTCCTGGTTGGCTGCCAGTGACAAGTGGTGTTCCACAGGGGTCAATGATAGGTCTGCTATTTTTCAAGTTATATGTTAATGATCTGGATGAGGAAATTGATAGAGATGGCCAAGACATTCTAATCATTAGCAACAGGAAATTTCCTGTACCTGTGAGGATTTTGAGCTTAGGTGGAAACAATGCCAATGTGGGTGGCACATTGGCACAGCTGATAGAGCTGCTGCCTCACAGCGCCAGCCATCCGGGTTCAATCTTGACCTCAGGTGCTGGTTGTGTGGAGTTTGCACATTCTCTCTGTGACCACGTGGGTTTCCTCCTGGTGTTCAGGTTTCTGTTCACATCCCAAAGACTTGTGGGTTTGTAGGTTAATTGGCCTGTGTAAATTGCCCCAGTGTGTAGGGAATAGATGTGAAAATGGAATGACATACAACTAGTTTGAAAGGGTGAATGATGGTTGGTGTGTACTTGATGGGCTGAAAGGCCTGTTTTCATGCTGTATCTCTAAACTAAATTAAACTGTTGTTAGATCGATCAAAGACTCACCTCCCAAACACGTAGCTCAAGGCTGCCAAAGATTCCAGCAACAGCAAATGCTTCAAGTTAGCAATTTCCTCCAGATGTAATCATTAACTTGATTGAAGAAATAGGTGTTTTTCAATCATCTACCAGAAATTGTAAGGCCAACAATTCATGGGAATTTCTGGGCCTGGGAATGAAAGTCATTTCCAAATAAAGAACTAAAATTGGAGAGGCATGATAGGACATTTTCTTTCTAGACTTTTACCACAATATCTCAACAATCTATTGCAACTTAAATTTGATGCATTTGGCTTGTTTACAATTGAATATCTGCTGTTCCTGCAGATGGCAGTGTTATCGATCTTTTCGATATTTGAAATCACATTTGTTTGTGCAACTCACGTCAGCATTGGCATTGGTTTGCAGCAAGCCTCTGTTTAACTGTCAATTGAGTTTGTGAGTTTTGAGAATTGTCAAAAGCATTTTTGCCATTCCTTTCAAGTATGCCTCGCGAAAATATCACCCCAGTGTACCGACTGGACGGTGGACAGCACATTGACCAAAACTAGACTATTTCAGAGCAAGGGAAATGCTACTCAACCCATTATTCAAAATCTGTTCCTCTGATTATATTGAATTCATCAATTATTTCAGCCATGAACTACAGAGCACAGTGAACAAGTTCTATGATACACCAAACTCAGCATCGTAATCAGTGTCTAGAAAACAATTTTCACATAATAGAATTCAAAATCACTCAAAATCCACATGAAGCCTTTGACATTGCAGATCATTCCCACTACCTTGGTTTAACTCAGAAACGCAATTGGCCCCGGATAGACTACATGATATGAAAATCTGGTCGCCTCCATCACATTTTGCTGCTTCAATCATGTGATTGGAACAATAAATCGCTAACCCAGAATGCAAGGTTTTCAGCCTGATACACAGTAGATGCAAGTTGTTCGATCTCTGTTCCTGCTTGATATACAGAGACTGGATTTCACAGCTTCCTTATGGGTTTGAAATCCAGCCTCGGTATTCCAAGCAGGAACAAATATCAAACAACTTGCATCTTCTGTGTATCAGAAAATTCTTTGGAGTCATTTGGGACCAACAAGTCAGTAGCAATGAAGTGCTTCAGCGAACTGGCCACCGACCAGCACAGAAAGTGTTAGATGGTCTGGAACCTGTGGTGAGTTTGCCTGAAGATCTTTCATGAGCGCCTTGGTCTATGAACCACATGCAATGCAGGGGACTGCCCCATAGTGACAGCAAAATCCCCATGTCCTGCCATCCCATTGAGAACCAGATGAACTGCTCAGTTTGAATAAGCCAAGTCAAAGCTGGGGCAAGCACTGCAGAAAGGCACGGAGATCCCAGGGTGCTTTGGCTTGAAGTTGAAATGCATTATTTACTGCAAATGGTGGCTTGGGAGCTTTGGTTTAAAGTTCAAAATGCACTATTTACTGCAAATGGTGGCCTGGGAGCTTTGGCTTGAAGTTTAAAAAAATCACCATTCTCTCTACTGCACCTGCTGGAGGGAGGGGGAGGGACTATAAAACCAGGAAGTGGTGTGCCTCACAGTCTCTGCAAGATGGATGAAGCCAAGGGTCACGTCTCTCTGAGCTCTGAATAACACTGAACAAATGTCTACACAACTGTGAGTACCCTTAATGTGGTTTGAAAATGAAAATATGGTTTGTTTGAAGTAAAAAGGCACTGTCTGCAAATGGTTGTTTGGGTGATTTGGCTTGAAGTTGAAAGGGACTTCTTACTGCAAATGGTGGCTTGGGTGCTTTGGCTTGAAGTTGAAAGGCACTACTTACTGCAAATGGTGGCATGAGGTTGAAAGGCACTACTTACTGCAAATGGTGGCTTGGGTGCTTTGGCTTGAGGTTGAAAGGCACTACTTACTGCAAATGGTGGCTTGGGTGCTTTGGCTTGAAGTTAAAAGGCACTACTGCAAATGCACTTACTTCCTTTTTGCACTGTGTATTGATTTTAGATAAAATGCTACACTTACGACTGATTTTTGGCCATCTTACTCAGTCCCCCTCCGCTGAGCAGGTGCAGAGAATTCTTCCCATCAATGAAAAATAAAAGTGTTATTAGTGTTTAAAAAATGTTGAGAATCTCTCTCCTGTCAATCCTGCCCTGAAAGCCACACCTTTTCCGGTGAGAGGGGGAGGGGTTATAAAACCCGGAAGTGTGGGTGTGGCTCAGTCTCTGCATGATGGAAGAGGGAGAGGGAGAGGGAGAGGTCATGACTCTGTCTGAGCTGTGAATCAACTGAACACACTGAATGTCTACTGAACTGTGAGTTTGGTGTTTTGTGTGGTTTTATGGTGGTTTCACACTGCATGAAATGGTATGAAGCTGTATTTGAATTTGGTGGCCTTGGACCCTGCTTGAAGTGGAATAAAACAGCACTGAATTTGGTGGCCTTGCACCCTGCTTGAAAGTGGTATGAAACTGCACTTGTATTTGGTGGCCTTGGATCCAGCTTGAAGTGGTATGAAACTGCACTTGAATTTGGTAGCCTTGCACCCTGCTTGAAGTGGTTGGAAACTGCACTTGAATTCTGTGGCCTTGCACCCTGCTCATAGTGGTAAGAAACTGCACTTGAATTTGGTGGCCTTGAACCCTGCTTGAAATGGTAGGAACATGGATTTGAATTTGGTGCACTTGCACCCTGCTTGAAATGGAGTTTCAAGAAATAGTCATGAGTCAACTGCCAGCCCACCAGCCGTGAGTGAGCTGCCAGCAGATCAGGCTTGAGGGACTGAGCTGCCACCCCAAGAACCCATACCAGCACTCCAGAAAGCCCCCCCACTGGCCACCAATATTGGAATTGGTGGAGAGGTGGAATATTGCGTCGGGGGACCAGCCCTCCCATGTGAACATGGGACCAAACGGGTCCCACTTAGTCTAGTAAATTACTAGATTCATAGGTTTCCACACACTTCAAACAATTTCAAATCGTGTCTCTGCCAGATCTTCATCGGTAACTGAACCAAATTCTGCTCAAATTACTGCTTTAAACATTGTTTTTATAATTAGGTGACACATTTTGACAATGAAACTATTCTTTTTTTATTGTTTTTTTCGAAATTTTCATATGTTTTTACAAGACATAAATGTTTTTATTCTTGTCTTTCTTTATTATAACAAAAAAAAAATAAGAAGCTGTACATAAAATGTATTATGAAAATATATATTAGACACTTTGGTGCCATATGATTGTACTTACTTCTAATAAAATAAAATATATTTTTTAAAAAGGCATAAATGTTAAGACTTTAAAAAGCTTGAATTTGGTTTCTATATTTTTGTGTGATTTATTTTTATATGGCTCGTGAAATATTTTCTTTCATCTGTGAGCATTAAAGCTATACTTCATGGCTGATATTCTTCAAATAAATTCCAAAATTCAAACAAATTTGAAAGCTTTCCAGAAGTCTGAATAGCTTATATGAGCAAAGTGAGAGGTTCAGGAAAACTCTCAGCCCCTTTTAGAATTACACCAGTGCTGTGAAGAGGATAAATTGACAGGGACAAAAGTGCTGGCAATGAAACTCATGATTTGGTGACATTTCAAGAATAGATTTGCAGAAAATATCAGCAAATAATGGGAAAACAAATACTTTGGGAAATCTGGCAACTGAGCTTGTAAATGTGGTGTTCAAGGGCACAAAGCTTGATGGCTATCCATTTCTGCTTTATAAATTAAAAAAAACCTCAAAATTAGATCTCGTAGAGTCCCATGTTCTGGAATGATATGGTCCAAATCTTAATTTGATATTGACCGTTTTGGACATGGTCCAATCTTAATTTTCATCAACCACTTTGGAAATCATTTCTGGGATGCAAACTTGATCTGTGCACTTCAATGTGTTATTCAGATTAATGCCCATGACGTTTTCCTAGCCTTGCACCCAATAATATCATTATGAACATGATACAAACATTTCCCAGGTAGCTATCTAGTGCTACAACAGATTTTATTTATGAAATAAACTGCAATTATTCCTGTGATTTCAGTGAAAAATAAGTGGCAATTCCCACACTGGGATTTGGTGGTATTGTGGCTTTTCTGAGGCAGCCATTCTCACTAGCTCCCACTAACAATCCAGGTGAAAGGCATCCACACCCTCAATGAGTAGGTTTTGGGAGATCATGAGAAGAATATTTGCATGATGAATCTCATCTTTCTAGGGAGCAGGCATGATTTCTTCATCCTGAAGGTGTCTCATAGTGCAGGATGATACCAGTCTCCTCAAGATCAGACTTTATGCGCATCAGTCAATTTGGAGCCCAGCAGGAGCAGAGACTTCATCAATGTGATGCCGCATGCAGTTCAATCTAACAACCCTTGGATAGGAGCCAGTGCCAGAGAAAGAGGAGAATAGAGACCCAGATCCTGATACAACTTGAACAAGCGGAACAGAAAGGGAAAGGCATCTGGGACACACAAGAAACTGCAAATGCTGGGATCTGGTGCATACTAAAAATTGCTGGAGGATCTCAGTGTCTCAGGCAGAATCTGTGGAGGTGAAGGGTTAGTCAACGTTCTGGGTCAACATCCCGCATTGGGCTGCTACTTGTCGGATGACCCTGCTCAGTATACGCAGCTTCATCTTTCAGATAAGCAGAGGAGACAGGCACTCGCCATACTGGATACAATGTTATCACTTATTGTGAAATCATTTTAATTGGGCTCCTGCAAAATAAAGTTCCCCAAAGCAAATTGAGTGACTCCCTGTACACTGCAATCCTTCCCACTTCCTTTGTTCCATTGTAATATTCTGTGCTTGCTCCCACATGCCATATTATTAATTACATAGTGTCCACTGCTTGTGTCTCATTGATTTCTAAATTAACTTACAAGTATCCCTGGCACTAACCAAGAGTAACAGAATAAACACATTTTTTTAAGAATAGTACAGAGCAACTGTATCGCTCATTAAAAAATATGTTACTTTTGATTCCATAGAGCACTTGACAGAACCATATATATTTCTATTGCCTTTATTGGCCCAATTTCTCATTATCAAATTTGATTATTTGCAAAGTTTCTCAGAACTGCAAATATATATATTTTTTTAAACTTTGATTGCTGCGGTATTCTTATAATTCAAAATGACACCTTCTTTTCTGTTTCTTCATAAATCTACACATCGAAGAACAGCTGAGTCTAGAGATACAGCTCAAATACCCGTAAGGATAGGATGTAACTTGTATACAGTTCATCAACTTCATGCCAGCAGTGAAGATGCCAACCTTGACATAAAAGGTAAGTCCAGGTAAGTGTTTTGTTTTTAATTTTACATAATGTTTTAAATTAATTTAAGTATGTTCTTAAGTCAACTTTTTGGTTTAAAAACATTATTTCCCCTTCATCTGTGTTTTTGATTCTGTGCCATTTAAAAATAGTTCCGTCCTTTCAACATGTTGTAGTCATCCATGTGTATAAACCACATTTTAAAAAAATCAATATTCATTTATATTTGTCCTTTTGCTAAGGTTCCACCATTTTTATTGCAGAAATAGAATGTTAGATGTGTTGGAGTATACAGATTTCCTCTATCTCCGAAGTGTTGCTTCCTCAATTGGCATAAGTCCATTTAACATCTCTCCGTCAAACAGTTTATTTCACAAACAAACTGTGTGATCAGTGCTGATACTACCAATCCATGTTATATGATTCACGTAGCATGTATCAAAAAGCAGGCAAATACAATTGGTTACTGCAATCATTTATATAACACCCAAAGTGTTGTCAATCTGTCTGTAGTCTACCCACTTCTGGAGCTATTGAAATCCCACATCAATGCAACACTCAGATGATCATAGAGCAAACAATAAGAATGTAATTAACACAAGCCTTTGCAGCTTTTAGGAAACAGAACCAATCAGATAACATAATAAAAATAACTAATTGGTTACTCTTGAACAAACAGCTTTTAAAAAAGCTTTTAAAAAATGTAAAACAAAACCTATATCTGAGGTTTATGAAATTAAAATCTTGAAAACTAAAGGATGGCATAGTGATGCAGCCTACACAACTGCTGCCTCAGTGCCAGAGACCTGAGTTTGATCCAGACCTCGGGTGCTGTTTGTGTGGAGTTTGCACGTTCTCCCTATGGCTGCGTGGGTTCCCTCGGGGTGCTCCGGTTTCCTCCGACATCCCAAAGATCTGCAGGTGTGTAGGTTAAATGGCCTCTGTTAATGCCCTCAGTGTGTAGGGAGTGGATGAGTAAGTGGGATAACATGGAACTGGCATGAAATTCAAAAGTAAATGAATTAAAAATAGAACTGAACAATTTTTATTAAATTACTGTCCTTTCATGTTTTCTAAAACTTCTACTTGGCAGAATCCAGAGTGAATACCTTGTGGATAAACCTTTTGAAGATGAAAGGAAAACTGGTATTTGTATTGTGGTGATACTGGACACTGGATATAGCAAATACAGCTAACCGAACTGAGAAAACATGAAGTGGTTTTTCCAGTTCCCAAGGTCAGTGGCACTGGCAACTAAAAACCTGGCTAGAAGTCATGTATTTTGAATATTATCAATCCTTCTCCATGGATTGTCAATTTGTCGTGGTGGAGAAGCTAGTGTGGACCTGAGATCCTGAGAGTGATGCCGTCTGGAGCTATGGTCCTGGTAGGGCCACCCATGGCGGTAAGGTCGAGGGGGAGGTCTCTGACAAAGAGCAATTCAATCCAAGAGCAATCAACAGTGGAACATGCGGAGGATGATGGCTGACCTTAGTGGAGCGTCACAACGGCTGGGAAGGCGGATAAAGGCTGCAGCAGAAAAGGGTCTCTGGTTGTCTTGGACTACATGCCACTGGATCCTGACCCAGATCTGTCAAGGACCATGGGGTGGCTGTCTGTGCACCAGTCTCTCCACGTTAAACAAAGTCACGCACAGGTGTCCTCCATATAGGGAATAGCACCCTGGAGACACCCATGGTCAGCCACGACAGAAGGGGGCCTAAGACAATTCATTAAAAACAATGTTTTATTTTAGCCTTTTAAACCAAACTATGGTTTCATTGTTTCCTTATCAAGATACTTTCTCCCTCTATCCTTCCTTTCCTTCCCTCCCCTCCTCCCCTCCTCCCCCCTCATCCCCTCATCCCCTCATCCCCTCCTCCCCTCCTCCCCTCCTCCTCCTCCTCCCCCCCCCTCCACCAACCTCCCCACAACCCCCTTCCCCAAACTGGACGAATGCAAACATTTTCAGGAGGTAGGAGAACAATGAACACCACTAATTGATCAACTTCTGGCATATCCATACATAATCACATTTTAGAATCAATTTTTCTTTCTTTTGACCCTTGAAGATAATGTCAATTCTGTTTGTGGGGAGAGCATTTCTTATTTCTTTTCACTGAAAGGGGATTTTTTTTTTCCGTACTGGGGGGGTTATCCTGTTGGAAGAAATCGCTTTCTTGTTATGAATCGTCTCTGAAAAATTACTTGTTTTTCTTTCTAGCTGGTAGGAATATAACAAATAGGCAGAAAAATGTGCTGACGATCCCTCAGATAATGAAGAAGAAAATATTGTCAGTTTGTTCCGTCACAAGGTAAACAAAAGTGCTGGAGAAAATCAGCGGGTGCAGCAGCATCTATGGAGCAAAGGAAATAGGCAACGTTTCGGAGAAGAAAGGAAAAAGGAGGAGGAGCCCAAGGCCTGAGAGAGAGCTAAGAAGGGGAGGAGACGGCAAGGACTAACGGAATTGGGAGAACTTAATGTTGAAACACATGATGTTGAAGCAACATGAAGACCAACCCCTGCTTCATTTTGTAAAGAGGGATCGCGATAACAATTGGAAGAAGATAGACACAAAATGCTGGAGTAACTCAGCGGGTCAGACAGTATCTCTGGAGAAAAGGAGTAGGTGACGTTTTGGGTCGGGGCAAGAAGGGTTCTAATCCAAAATCCCACCTACTCCTTTTAACTAGGCAGATTTCAGGCTTACAGACTCAACATTGCACCTGATTGCAGTGAAAGAATGTGGATTGGTATGTAGAGAGGCCCAGGGAGCCATTGGTGAGGAGGGGAGGAGTACCTGCGCTGTAAGTACAAAATACACCGCGGGGCTTGTTTCCACAGAGGCCCAGGGAGCCGTTGGTGAGGAGGGGAGGAGTACCTGCACTGTAAGTATAAAATACACCGCGGGGCTTGTTTCCACAGAGGCCCAGGGAGCCGTTGGTGAGAGGGGAGGAGTACCTGCGCTGGAACCTGCGACCAAATCGCCAACGTTCCAGAGAAGGAGTCTGGGAGAAGCCTCTGATTGGTTCAGGGGAAGCCTCTGATTGGTTTACATTTTTACATTTTTGCCTTTAGGTAAGGATTCTGGGAGGTAAGGATTCTGGGAGATAAGGATTCTGGGAGTTAAGGGTACAGTATTTATTAGTAAAGTTTAACAGATAAAGTTTTGTGTTTTTTAATATTTAATATAGTTAAATTGGGGGTAGGATATGTCGGTGGAGATTGGCCCCGTGGTTTGCTCAGCCTGCAACATGTGGGAGATCAGGGATATGGTCGGTGTCCCTGGTGACTATGTTTGCAGGAAGTGTGTACAGCTGCAGCTCCTGGCAGACCGCATTGAACGATTGGAGCTGCGGTTGGATTCATACTGGAGCATCCACGACGCTGAGAAAGTCGTGGACAGCACGTACATTGAGTTGGTCACACCGCAGGTAAAAGGTAAGAGGACAGAAGGGGAACGGGTGGCCAATAGTCAGCAAAGCAGCAGGCAGGTAGTGCAGGAGTCCCCTGCGGTCATCTCGCTCCTAAACAGGTATACCATTTTGGAAACTGTTGAGGGAGATTGCTCATCAGGGGAATGCAGCAGCAGCCAAGTTCATGGCACCATGGGTGGCTCTGCGGCACATGAGGGGGGGAAAAAGAGTGGAAGGGCAATAGTAATAGGGGATACAATTGTCAGGGGAATAGATAGGCGTTTCTGCGGCCGCAAAAGAGACTCCAGGATGGTATGTTCCCTCCCTGGTGCAAGGGTCAGGGATGTCACTGAACGGCTGCAGAACATTCTGGAGGGGGAGGGTGAACAGCCAGTTGTCGTGGTGCATATTGGCACCAACGATATAGGTAAAAAAAGGGATGAGGTCCTAAAGGATGAATTTAGGGAGCTAGGAGATAAGCTTAAAAGTAGGACCTCAAAGGTAATCATCTCTGGATTACTACCAGTACCACGGGCCAGTCAGAGCAGAAATAGGAGGATATTGCAGATGAATACGTGGCTTGAAAAATGGTGCAAGGGGGAGGGATTCAAATTTTTAGGGCATTGGAACCAGTTCTGGGGGAGGTGGGACCAGTACAAACAGGACGGTCTGCACCTGGGCTGGAATGGAACCAATGTCCTTGGGGGGGGGGTGTTTGCTACTGCTGTCGGGGAGGATTTAAACTAATGTGGCAGGGGGATGGGTACAAGAGCAGAGGGGCAGGGGGGTGTAAAATGAAGGTAGAAGCAATAGGTAGCAAGGTGAAAAGTAAAAGTGGCAGGCAGACAAAACCAGGGCAAAAATCAAAAAGGGCCACTTTTCAACATAATTGTATAAGGGGTAAGAGCGTTGTAAAAACAAGCCTGAAGGCTTTGTGTCTCAATGCAAGGAGTATTCGTAATAAGGTGGATGAGTTGAACGTGCAGATAGCCATTAATGATTATGATATAGTTGGGATCACGGAGACATGGCTCCAGGGTGACCAAGGCTGGGAGCTGAACATCCCGGGATATTCAATATTCAGGAGGGATAGAGAGAAAGGAAAAGGAGGTGGGGTAGTGTTGCTGGTTAGAGAGGAGATTAACGCAATGGAAAGGAAGGACATTAGTTTGGAGGATGTGGAATCGGTATGGGTAGAGCTGCGAAACAATAAGGGGCAGAAAACGCTGGTGGGTGTTGTGTACAGGCCACCTAACAGTAGTAGTGAAGTTGGGGATGGCATCAAACAGGAAATTAGAAATGCTTGCGACAAAGGCAAAGCAGTTATAATGGGTGACTTCAATCTACATATAGATTGGGTGAATCAAACTGGCAGGGGTGCTGAGGAAGAGGATTTCTTGGAATGTATGCGGGATAGTTATCTAAACCAACATGTAGAGGAACCAACGAGAGAGCTGGCTATTTTAGACTGGGTATTGAGTAATGAGGAAGGGTTAGTTAGTAGTCTTGTTGTGCGTGGCCCCTTGGGCAAGAGTGACCATAATATGATTGAGTTCTTCATTAGGATGGAGAGGGACATTGTTAATTCAGAAACAATGGTTTTGAACTTAAAGAAAGGTAACTTTGAGGGTATGAGACGTGAATTGGCCAAGATTGACTGGCAATTAATTCTAAAAGGGTTGACGGTGGATATGCAATGGAAGGCATTTAAAGACTGCATGGATGAACTACAAAAATTGTTCATCCCAGTTTGGCAAAAGAATAAATCAGGGAAGGTAGTGCATCCATGGATAACAAGGGAAATCAGGGATAGTATCAAAGCAAAGGATGATGCGTACAAACTAGCCAGAAAAAGCAGCATACCGGAGGACTGGGAGAAATTCAGAGACCAGCAGAGGAGGACGAAGGGCTTAATTAGAAAAGGAAAAATGGATTATGAAAGAAAACTGGCAGTGAACATAAAAACTGACTGCAAAAGTTTTTATAGATATGAGAAAAGAAAGAGATTAGTTAAAACAAATGTAGGTCCCTTGCAGTCAGAAACAGGTGAGTTGATCATGGGGAACCAGGATATGGCGGACCAATTGAATAACTACTTTGGTTCCATCTTCACTAAGGAAGACATAAATGATCTGCCGGAAATAGCAGGGGCCGGGAAGGTTAGTCGGGAAGTGGTGTTGGGTAAATTGAATGGATTAAAGGCCGATAAATCCCCAGGGCCAGATAGGCTGCATCCCAGAGTACTTAAGGAAGTAGCTCCAGAAATAGTGGATGCATTAGTAATAATCTTTCAAAACTCTTTAGATTCTGGAGTAGTTCCAGAGGATTGGCGGGTAGCAAACGTAACCCCACTTTTTAAGAAGGGAGGGAGAGAGAAAACGGGGAATTACAGACCAGTTAGCCTAACATCGGTAGTGGGGAAACTGCTAGAGTCAGTTATTAAAGATGGGATAGCAGCACATTTGGAAAGTGGTGAAATCATTGGACAAAGTCAGCATGGATTTACAAAAGGTAAATCATGTCTGACGAATCTTATAGAATTTTTCGAGGATGTAACTAGTAGCGTGGATAGGGGAGAACCAGTGGATGTGGTGTATCTGGACTTCCAGAAGGCTTTCGACAAGGTCCCACATAAGAGATTAGTATACAAACTTAAAGCACATGGCATTGGGGGTTCAGTATTGATGTGGATAGAGAACTGGCTGGCAAACAGGAAGCAAAGAGTAGGAGTAAACGGGTCCTTTTCACAATGGCAGGCAGTGACTAGTGGGGTACCGCAAGACTCAGTGGGGTACCGCAAGGCTGGGACCCCAGCTATTTACAATATATATTAATGATCTGGATGAGGGAATTGAAGGCAATATCTCCAAGTTTGCGGATGACACTAAGCTGGGGGGCAGTGTTAGGTGTGAGGAGGATGCTAGGAGACTGCAAGGTGACTTGGATAGGCTGGGTGAGTGGGCAAATGTTTGGCAGATGCAGTTTAATGTGGATAAATGTGAGGTTATCCATTTTGGTGGCAAAAACGGGAAAGCAGATTATTATCTAAACGGTGGCCGATTGGGAAAGGGGGAGATGCAGCGAGACCTGGGTGTCATGGTACACCAGTCATTGAAGGTAGGCATGCAGGTGCAGCTGGCAGTAAAGAAAGCGAATGGCATGTTGGCTTTCATAGCAAGAGGATTTGAGTATAGGAGCAGGGAGGTTCTACTGCAGTTGTATAGTGTCTTGGTGAGACCACACCTGGAGTATTGCGTGCAGTTTTGGTCTCCAAATCTGAGGAAGGACATTATTGCCATAGAGGGAGTGCAGAGAAGGTTCACCAGACTGATTCCTGGGATGTCAGGACTGTCTTATGAAGAATGACTGGATAGACTTGGTTTATACTCTCTAGAATTTAGGAGATTGAGAGGGGATCTTATAGAAACTTACAAAATTCTTAAGGGGTTGGACAAGCTAGATGCAGGAAGATTGTTCCCGATGTTGGGGAAGTCCAGGACAAGGGGTCACAGCTTAAGGAGAAGGGGGAAATCCTTTAAAACCGAGATGAGGAGAACTTTTTTTTCACACAGAGAGTGGTGAATCTCTGGAACTCTCTGCCACAGAGGGTAGTTGAGGCCAGTTCATTGGCTATATTTAAGAGGGAGTTAGATGTGGCCCTTGTGGCCAAGGGGATCAGAGGGTATGGAGAGAAGGCAGGTACGGGATACTGAGTTGGATGATCAGCCATGATCATATTAAATGGCGGTGCAGGCTCGAAGGGCCGAATGGCCTACTCCTGCACCTAATTTCTATGTTTCTATGTTTCTATGTATGTGCCAGTACTTCACAGACTTCCACACCAGGACATAGTGGAACCAAAGAACGGTAAGTGCTGGAGGCCAGTTGGCAGAGCAGGACACCTCCCACTTAGCTGAACTAAGCATCCCAAATGTACTGGCAGAGCAATCTTAAATACTCTATATCAGTTTTTTCATTTTGATTTGTAAAATCATCGTTAAATGGTAAAATTTAGAAATCTGCTCCCGTCAAAATGTCTTGGGGAAGCAAATGGAGAGTTCAATAGGCACACAAAATGCAGAGGTCAAAAGTCATGTCAAAACCAGTGCCTGAGAAAATATGTTTGAAACATTGAACAGAGTAATTTACAATGTTTTAGGCCACAACAAAGAAAATGACCATTGTATAAAACATATTCCATTTTAAGGACCGATACACAATTTCTCTGCCAGATTTGACCTATGAAAACACTCCTCTTTATTTTTACTGTAAATTCACCTTTTTGGCGTGTTGAGACGAGGGTCGGTTTCAAAACGAGCTTTATTAACAAAGCGGTGAAAACAACGGTATTTTAACAACGGCCAACAAAACGATCTAACCACAATAGTGGTCAAAGACGAATGAAAGGGTGTCGCCCAGAAAGCGCGCAAACACAAAACTCCTACCCACAGTCACATGACTGAAGTCGCCAACATGACCAGGGTTTGACTACCCACGGGCACCAGCAGGTGCCGCTACACCTCATACAATTACTCCTGTTAAAAAAATGTGGCAGATAACACAATAACAAGGCCATTTATTTTCCTACCTTTGTAGATATTTTACTTTAGTTTTTTTTTTAATTGGTCTTTCTAGTGCTTTACGGTTGAATTCCTATGTGACAACTATTGCCCGGTCAGAGTGCTGCTTTAAATTTCTGACGAGAATTTACCAGTGGCAGTTGTTAGCAGAATTTCAGGACAAGGCATGACCAGGCTGAGAAGAGAAATGAATTGACAGCTTAGAGTCAGCAGTCAGAACAATGCGAGCATAACCGATGCCCCAGATCTACCAATGAATAATGGTTTACTCAACAAACCTCTTTCTTCACACTCATTTCACTGTACCTTAATTGGCACATGTGATAATAAACTGACCTTGAAACCTTGAACAAAACAACAGAAGTAGGACATTTCGCCTGTACTCCATTTTCCTGCCTTTGTTTTGTGTCTCCTGGTGCCCCTGCACAATGCAAACCCATTGACCTCTCTCTCAAAACTTAACTTGACCAAACACCAACAATTGTTTTGACAGGACGAATTCCTAATTTCCGTGACTCTTTTCCTGAAAACGTACATCCTGATTTCACTGCTAAATGATTTGTTTTAAGATTGTTCTCTGATGTTTCATATTCCCTGGGACAATTGGCCAATAAATTCATGTCGGTTCCAGGTGGAACATTCCTGTGATTCCCATTCCCAATATATATTAATGATTTGGACAAGGGAATTGAATGCAACATCTCCAAGTTTGCAGATGACACGAAGCGGGGGGGGGGGGGGGCAGTGTTAGCTGTGATGAGGGTTCTAGGAGGCTGCAAGGTGACTTGGATAGGCTGGATGAGTGGGAAAATACATGGCAGATGCAGTATAATGTGGATAAATGTGAGGTTATCCACTATGGTGGCAAAAACAGGAAAATAGACTATTATCTAAATGGTGGCCGATTAGGAAAAGGGGAGATGCAACGAGACCTGGGTGTCATGGTACACCAGTCATTGAAAGTAGGCATGCAGGTGCAGTTGGCAGTGAAGAAAGCGAATGGTATGTTAGCATTCATAGCAATAGGATTTGAGTATAGGAGCAGGGAGGGTCTGCTGCAGTTGTACAGGGTCTTGGTGAGACCACACCTGTTTTGTGTACAGTTTTGGTCTCCAAATCTGAGGATAGACATTCTTGCCATAGAGTGTGTACAGAGAAGGTTCACCAGACTGATTCCTGGGATGTCAGGACTTTCATATGAAGAAAGACTGGATAGACTCGGCTTGTACTCGCTAGAATTTAGAAGATTGAGGGGGGATCTTATAGAAACTTACAAAATTCTTAAGGGGTTGGACAGGCTAAATACAGGAAGATTGTTCCCGATGTTGGGGAAGTCCAGGACAAGGGGTCACAGTTTAAGGATAAAGGGGAAATCCTTTAGGACCAAGATGAGAAAAATATTTTTCACACAGAGAGTGGTGAATCTCTGGAACTCTCTGCCACAGAAGGTAGTTGAGGCCAGTTCATTGGCTATATTTAAGAGGGAGTCAGGTACAGGAGTTGGATGATTAGCCATGATCATATTGAATGGCAGTGCAGGCTCGAAGGGCTGAATGGCCTACTCCTGCACCTATTTTCTATGTTTCTATGTTTCTTTTCCCCACTCTTTTCCAAAAACCTTCCAAATAATCTTCCCTTAAGTGCCTTGCCTATTTTTGCTCGAAAACTCTAATTGATTCTGTTTTCACTGCTCTTTCAGGCAGTGAATTCCAGATCATTTACTTGTCATATAGGGAGTGCAGTGAAGGCACCATATTGATTACTGAGATAGCAGGACTGCCATATAAAGAGAGGTTACATAGAGTCATAGAGTCATACAGCGTAGAAACAGGCCCTTCGGCCCAAGCTGCCCACGCCGACCAGCATGTCCTAGCTTTATGTCCTAGCGAGTTCAGAAGAATATTATGGTATCTAAATGAAAATCCACACAAGACTTGGCCCACTGACTGTGGGGAGGACATTCCTCATGCTGCCGCATGCATTCCCCATGAAAGTTAGTTTCACAGTTGTCCTGCTGAGTTTCACTGTTTCTATTACTCGTCATTACCTTTCCCGCAGCCAACAATGGATCATTGTGGGCTCCACCTTTTCTTGATCATTGTTACTGGCTTTGATCTGTCTTTTTGCATATATTTCATTAATTTGGTCTATGTACTTTTTCATATCTCTTGGATCCCTCTCCCCTGACTCTCAATCTGAAGAAGGGTCTCGACCCAAAACGTCACCTATTCCTTCTATCGGGAGATGCTGCCTGACCTGTTGAGTTACTCCAGCTTTTTGTGTCTATCCCATTGCTGACATGTCTGGTACGAAGAATCTCAATCTCAGGTTACAGGTCAACAAAGTTAGGTTTGGGTTAGGAGACTGTCTTCACTCAGACAGTGGTGAACTCATTGAACTTACTACCACAGATGGTTGTAGAAGTCAAGAGACTAAATATTTTTAAGGGGCAGATACATTTACAGGTCTAAAAGGCATAGAGAGATAAGTCTGCATGTGAGCGAGGTATGGAAGTATGGTATGAACATGGAGAAACAGCTGTGATCATATTGAAAGGTGGGATAGGCCTAGTCAGCAGAGCAAGAAATGCAACCACAGATGAAACATTCCCCTCTCTAAGCAGGATGACATTAGTTAATAGATACTCAAATTGCTGGAGGAACTCAACAAGACAGGCAGCATCTCTAGAGAGAAGGAATGGGTAATGGGTGACGTTTCAGTCTGAAGAAGGGTATCGACCCAAAACATTACCCGTTGCCGACATCAGAAGATCCTTCAGAGGGGTGAACCCTCGGAAAGCGCCTGGACCTGATGGTACACCTAACCAAGAAGAGCAAGGTGACATGCCTCAATGACTATTGATTAATGGCACTAATGTCTGTGGTGATGAAATGCTTTGATAGGTTAATTATGGTGCATATCAACTTCTACCTTGACAAGAACCTCGACCGTCTACAGTTCGCTTACCGCCACAACAGATGGATGCGGTGGATGTGATCTCACAGGCTTTCCACTCTGCTCTGGACCACTTGGACAACAAAAACTTGTACGTCAGGCTGTTGTTCATAGACTACAGCTCGGCGTTTAATACCATCATCTCCTCCAAGCTGGTTACCAAGCTCACGGATCTGGGTCTCTGCACATCCCTCTGCAATTGGATCCTCGACTTCCTCATCCACAGACCACAGTCTGACCGTATTGGTGGAAACATGTCATCCTCGATAACAATCAGCATGGGAGCATCTCAAGACTGCGTGCTCAGCCCCCTGCTGTACTCACTCTATACTCATGACTGTGTAGCTGGATATAGTGCGAACTCCATCATCAAGTTCGCCGATGACATCACTATTGTGGGCCGAATCACTGATGGTGATGAGTATAGAAGTGAGATTGACGATTGACTAAATGGTGCCAGCACAACAACCTGGCTCTCAATACCAACAAAACCAAGGAACTGATTGTAGACTTTGGAAGGGGTAGGATAGGGACCCACAATCTTGTTTATATCAATGGAACGATGGTGGAAAGGGTCAAAAACTTCAAATTCCTGGGCCTGCATATTTCCGAAGACCTTTCCTGGTCCCAGCACACTGATGCAATTATAAAGAAGCCACATCAGTGCCTCTATTTCCTGAGAAGATTACGGAGAGTCGGTATGTCAAGGAGGACTCTCTCAAACTTCTACAGGTGCACAGTAGAGAGCATGCTGACTGGCTGCATCGTGGCTTGGTTTGGCAAAGTTGTGACCACTGCCCAGTCCATCATCGGCTCTGACCTCCCCACCATCGAAGAGATCTATCACAGTCACTGCCTCAAAAAGCTGCCAAAGTCATCAAAGACCCACACCATCCTGGTCACACATTCATCTCCATTGCCATCAGGAAGAAGGTACAGAAGCTTGAAATCAGAATCATCCTGGTTCAGGAACAGATTCTTCCCCACAGTCATCAGGCTATTAAATACAACATCAAACAAGTTCTGAACAATAACAGTCTATTATTACTATTGTACGTTATCTGTTTATTTACTGTATATATATATATATATATATATATATATGGTCTCTGGTATATTGACACACTGAACTTTTATCTCCTGTACTGTATTATGTTTACATATTCTGTTGTGCTGCAGCAAGCAAGAATTTCATTGTCCTATCTGGGACACATGACAATAAAACTCTCTTGACTCTTGATTCCTTCTCTCCAGAAATCTTGCCTGTCCCGCTGAGTTACTCCAGCATTTTGTGTCTATCTTCGGTTTAAACCAGCATCTGCAGTTCCTTCCTACACATGACATTAGGTTAGTTTAATTTATTATCACGTGTCCAGTGAAATGGTTTTGTTGCATGATAATCAATCAGTGGACAGACAATACATCAAGACATCCACAGTGAACAGATATATGATAAAGGGAATAACATGAATAATGTTTAGTGCTAGAGTGTCCCTAAGACTGCACCTGTAAGCCGCGCCTGTAACCTGAGACTATTCTTCATACTAGGCAAGTCAAAGCCGCACCATTATCTGTCACAGATGGACGAATGCTAAATACATTTATACTTTATGATAGAATTATTTTTCTGCATTTCTCTCTTGCATCTTCTACTCAAAATTGTATTTTCTGTGCCACCGTGTACTTAAAAAATTTGCCAATGAGAAAACTTTCATTTCACCTTAACTAAAGCAATCGTGATCTTCCGAACCAAATCTATCAAATCACCTTCTGAATCGTCCTTGCCTCAAGGACAATCCCTGCATCCCCAGTGTAACCAGGAGTACTGATTCTCTGTCATGTTGAGGCACTTTAACTAGCGGCTGTGCAGGAAGAAGGATCATGTAAGTTATGTGCAATCAGAATTTAAATAGAAAAAGTAAACAAACTTAACAAAGTTAACTGTAACGTTGCCATTAATAGTAAGAGCAGCAGCTCAGGAAGAGGTAATGATGTGCAATTGCTGCAGGATGTGGGAGCGCAGGCAGCAGATGTTTCTTCTCCAACTGAATCTATTTGAAGTCATGATCTCAGAAACTGAGATGGAGTTGATGATGTTGAGGCTCCATGCAATGGAATAAGATGTTGGACCAAGGGGCTGAAATGGCCTTGGCAGTGCTGTGATAGTGGTAGTTTAGGAGGAAGGCCTGCCTGCAACTGGAATATATACGGCATCCTGCTCAAGTCTTATGAAACAGTTTTCTGTTGCGAGTATGAGGATTATGCAGGGTGACCAAAATGAAAATAGTTACAATAAAAGGAAATGTCGCAGTTTAGGATGGACCTGAAATAAGCAGAGCAGATATTATATTCAGCAGTTATCTTTTGCAGTCCATTCTAAGAATAATTGATTCTGCTTGCATTCACAAGTGTAAGGTGGTAGATGCTACAAGTTTGAATAGAACATTTCAGAAAGATTGGAAGAGATTCTTGAAAAGGCTGAGAACTGCACTTGCAGTATTACATCCTAGTTGGGAGGAAATAATGTAAGGAAGTCCAAAATATAGGAAAGGGTTAGGAGGACTTCCCTTGGTCAAAGTAAGAAATTACAGCAAAACTAGGTAACTTAAAAGTTGGATAAAAGGCTGTTGCATGAGAAGGGATTCCATTTTATAGGCTTTCATATTGTTGAATTTGTTCACATGTGTAGGCTATTTATTACCAAGGTCATTGGAACAAAGAGGATGATAAGCACAGATGTTGCTAGTATTGCAATATACAATTACAAAGAAAAAATTGAAAAGCAGAGGCTATTTCTCCTAAAACATGGAAGATTTTGATTTGATAAAACATAAAAAATGAAGTAAAAGTATATAGTGTTTATGTCTGTTTATGTGTAGCAGTCTCCTGGTTGATGCATTAATCCCACAGGAAAGACATCAATGAGTCATGAGAATCTCAATCTCCACCCAGCTGAAACATTCAACTTTACCCAAAGCATCTGCCATTTAACACAAATCTATATGGCCTGGGCCTACTTTAACCAATGTACTGATTTAAAACTCTTTAGTGTCAATTGTGCAGCATGGTGGCGCAGCGGGTAGAGTGCTGCTTTACATTGCCAGAGACCCAGGTTTGATCCTGACTACAGGTGCTATCAGTACTGAGTCCGCACGTTCTCCCTGTGACCGCGTGGGTTTTCTCCGGGTGCTCCAGTTTCCTCCCACATTCCAAAGCCTCTCCTTTCCTATGAGATTGAATTCATTATCTGCTCATGTTTGTTTCACTGCTTTCATCCTTCTTTATAATGAACACAATGCTGCTTTTATTCTCTATTCACTGTTGGTGTGTATGCAGGAGTAGTTATACAGTAGTGGGCTCCAATTAAGCAGACCATGCGAGTTCAAATTCAACCATTCAAATCAATAAACAATCTAGATTTATTTGATAATCTCCCGTTAGCTGTAAAATGCTTTGGGATATCCTGAAAAGTAGCTTATAGCTGCAAGGTTTTCATTTCTCTATTACTTTTAAATTCTTGTCTGTTACATATTATTTGTAGGTTAATTGGCTCTGGTAAAAATTGTAAATTGTCCCTAGTGTGTAGGATAGCGTTAATGTTCGGGGATCGCTGGTCGGTGCGGCCTCAGTGGGCTGAATGGCCTATTTCCGTGCTGTATCTCTAAACTAAAATAAACTAAAATAAGAAAAATAAATAAAAAATTAAAGATGTAAATAAATAAAACCAGAGATACAGTAAACTCTTGGAGTAATGAACCTCTATTTAGAGGAATTCGGGTATTGATTTAGGATGATCAGCCACGATCATTTTGAATGGCCTACTACTGCACCTATTTTCTATGTTTCTATGCCCCCCCCCAATGCCCCGTTTCTTTCCTCCCGGCCATGAGTTTACCCCCGCTCACCCGGTTTTAGCGAACAATCGGCATTAACAGACACCATTCTGTCTGGATTAAAGGAGGTGCCGGATCATCAGATGGCAGAAAATTATTGGTCGACCTGTAATATGTTGTATGTAGTGGTGATAAAAATGTTGTTTAAAAATGTTATAACTATTTCATTGTCTTAGCCTCTCCTTTTCTATGAGATTGAATTTATTCTCTGCTCATGTTTGTTTCACTGCTTTCATCCTTCTTTATAATGAACACAATGCTGCTTTTATTCTCTATTCATTGTTGGTGTGTATGCAGGAGTAGTTATACAGTAGTGGGCTCCAATTAAGCAGACCATGCGAGTTCAAATTCAACCATTCAAATCAATAAACAATCTAGATTTATTTGATAATCTCCCGTTAGCTGTAAAATGCTTTGGGATATCCTGAAAAGTAGCTTATAGCTGCAAGGTTTTCATTTCTCTATTACTTTTAAATTCTTGTCTGTTACATATTATTTAACACCTACCAGCATTATCAACTTGATTGTGTTTAATGATGCGATGTATGCAGTGTGACATATAACCCTTGCTTTCCATTGCATTTTCCTCAGGGAAAGACAAGCACCTAGTCCAAAGAAGGGTCCCGACCCGAAACGTAACCCATCCTTTTTCTCCAGAGATGCTGCCTGGCGCGCTCCAGCTCTTTGTGTCTATCTTTAGCATAAGCCAGCATCTGCAGTTCTTTGTTTCTACACTTAGGAAATTGTCCACAGTAATATCTCATCTTCGATCTAGTTTCATGTTACAGGACATACTTTTCATTATCACTAGATGGCAATATCACAAATGCATTAAGGTATTCCTATATAAACAGAGATGCCCATGGGTAATCAAACTGGAGCAGGGAGAAAAGGCCTTAATTTTAAAAATGCCAGCATAGGAATAGGACATTTAAATTAACAATGACACTATAAATGCAGCTTTGCACTGTTTACCTAGATTACCTTGCACATAGTTCTCCTAAGTCATAACAGCATTTGTGCAAGTCTATTTCCACTTGTGTGGCTGAGACTGCTAATGCAATGTAAGATATATTTCTTATTGTTTCTGTTCTGTTCACATTCACTTGAAGACTGTTTGTGGGGTTGATGCGTGGAAAATATTGCATTGAAAAAATGATCAGAGTACTTGTTTAAAAATCATGAGGTGGTTATGATAAACGGGTGCACTTGAAACTTGTCCGCTCAAAAGTTAATGCAACCATCAGGCTTTTGAGAAACATGGGCATTCAATGACTACGCAGACATGATTATAGACATAAGCATGCACTTTGAAACAAAGAGCATAGAAACATAGAAAAATAGGTGCAGGAGTAGACCATTCGGCCCTTCTAGCCAGCACCGCCATTCAATATGATCATGGCTGATCATCTAAAATCAGTGCACCGTTCCTGTTTTTGCCCCATATCCCTTGATTCCTTTAGCCCTAAGAGCTAAATCTAACTCTAGAAAGCATCCAGTGAATTGGCCTCCACTGCCTTCTGTGGCAGAAAATTCCATAGATTTTTCCTCATCCCAGTCCTAAATGGCCTACCCGTTATACCCTTATACTTAAACTGTGATCCCTGGTTCTGGACTCCCCCAACATCGGGAACATTTTTCTTACTCCTCTCATCCTTCTAAATTCCAGTGAATACAACCCCAGTCGACCCATTCTTTCAGCATATGTCAGTCCCGCCATCCCGGGAATTAACCTGTTGAGCCTACGCTGCACTCCCTCAATAGCAATAATGTCCTTCCTAAAATTAGGAGACTAAAATTGCACACAATACTCCAGGTGTGGTCTCTCCTGGGCCCTGTACAACTGCAGTGGGACCCCCTTGCTCCTAAACTCAAATTCTCTCGCAATGAAGGCCAACATGCCATTAGCTTTCTTCACTGCCTGCTGTACCTGCATGCTTACTTTCAGTAATTGATGCACAAGCACACCCAGGTCTCGTTGCACCTCCCATTTTCCTAATTTGACAACATTCACTTCATAATCTGCCTTCCTGTTCCTGCCACCAAAGTGGATAACCTCATATTTATCCACATTATACTGCATCTGCCATGCATCTGCCCACTCACCCAACCTCATAGCATTCTCATCACAGCTCAAATTGCCATCCGGGTTAGTGTCATCCGCAAACTTGGAGATGTCACATTTAATTTGCTCGTCTAAATCGTTAATATAAATTGCAAATAACTGTGGTCCCAGCACTGAGCCTTGCGGCACCCCACTAGTCACTGCTTGTGATTCTGAAAAGGACCCGTTAATTCCTCCTCTTTGCTTCCTGTCTGCCAACCAGTTCTCTATCCATGTCAATACCTTACCCCCAATACCATGTGCTCTAATTTTGAAGGTCATTGGCCATAGATCATTTGATTCAATTCAATGATTTAATGAGTCACGGATACTTTATTGTCACATGTACCTAGGTACAGTAAAATGCTTTGTTTTGCATACAACCCAGTAAAATCATATGGCAGACCTCACCTTGCCAGTATAAAAGTTATAAATGTCACCAAACAGTCCTATCTACTGCCTGCTGCCACACATGGCAGCAACCCGCCCCTCTTCTGGAGTCTCCCTTCGTTCTCCATGCCCAACCCCCCCCCCCCCTGCCAGCTTCCCCCTTCATTCTAGATGCCCCACCCACTGTATCCCCCTTTGTTCTTGATGCCCCCCTCACTCCCCGATGGCCTTCCTCATTCTCAACTATCCCCTCGCTCACGGACGGCCCTCCTCAATCCCCGAGGGGATGTCACAGCATTTCTAAGAGGACTTGAAAGTGTCCTTGAATCTTTTCTCTCCAGCCCACCCTATAATCGGTTGCCATGGTGGAGCTCAGATTGGAGTGTTTTGGAAATCTAGTGTCAGGATATGAAGTGGCCTACTGTCATCAACACATTTACACCAAACTTTGAAAAAACTCTGTCCCACTTCACAAAAGGAGGGGAAACTGACCCTTCTGGGAAATTTCAATGCCAAGAGAAACAATCCATTGAAATGTTGAGATTAGCAAGTAGGAGAAATGGAAAGATAACGCATTCCTAAATCGCCTTCTCAGAACTAACAATCTATTCTGGCAAATTGGCAGATTATATCATTGTTGTGAGGAGCTGACTAATTTACAATGTTTCTCAGTTGGAGTTCAAAGTTCCAGCAAATGCCTTCTCTTAATCTCGTACAGCTGAGTGTTTACCCAGCAGCAGAAAAGCTGCCTTCACCATTGCTATTCCATTCATGATTTGTACTTCAGTTGACGATAGATTTTTACGAACATAATTGAGTGGTCTTCAGCACACTAGATGGCACCATTCCAAATATAATAGCTTATGATGTGCCTGTATTCACTAAGCCAAGTGCTGTGGAATTATAACTGAGGAAAAGTGGGATGGAGACGGGGAAGAGGCAGGAAGAGGAGAAGAATGGATCGCCGCTCCTGACCAATTTCACCAGCAAAACACTGAAAACAGTTGGGCTCCTAATTCACCAACAGTAACTTCCCTCAGTTGCAAAGCAAAACAAATCCAAGATGTTAAGCATCTACTCATATGTATCTCTTAGTGTCTATCTTCTGCACCCCTTTGACTATCCCCTTTGCCTATCTACACTGCTGTTCCAGTGGCTGGTAACTGTCAATGAAGGAGACTGCTGATGACGTCAAATAGCTGTAGACAGACAATGAGGGGCAGTGGATAGAGCAGAATGCAAGAATGCTGATGCATTTGCTGTGTTACCAAATTCATTGGCTGCAACCACTCAATGTCATTGAAATTCAGTACCAGCACACCCATGGCTCTTGATGTTGAGCTCCACTATCTTCTCTCATTTTCTTCTAAATGAGTTTAGTTTAGTTTAGTGAAACTGCGCAGAAACGAGCCCTTCAGCCCAGCGATCCCTGCACATGAACACAAACATCAGGGACAATTTACAATCTTTACCAAAGCCAATTAACCTACCAATTTAGAGTCATTAGAGTGTGGGAGTAAACCGGAGCACCCGGGAAAAAGCAACCATGGGAATAGCGTACAAACGCTGCACAGATGGCACCCGTAGTCAGGATCGAACCTGGGTCTCTTGAGCTGTAAGGCAGAGACTCTACCGCTGTGCCACAGTGCCACCCATACGCCATCATACCATCCCTCCACTTTGTCTGGAGGGCATTGTGACTGGTGCCGGAACAAAACTCCTCTCCCCTCCATTCCCTGTACCAATGCCTCAAAAATCACGCTTTCTCCTGTTGGTATCTGTTAAATTTCTCCCTGATTAATGCCCATTGCTGGACCCCTTCCAGAATCTGCTGCAGCTACAGCATGATTCTTGAATAAGAGTGCAGGCTGATTTAGGCAGCATAGGTGAACTTCTACTCATTACATTAAGCTGCTTGTGGAGCTGACAAGCTCAGGGGGAGAAGAAGAATAAGCCAACTAAAAGGACAGTAAATTTTGAACACCGACTCATGACAAGGAAGATGACAGCATGAGTGTTGGTATGCTGTTTGCATGGGGTCAAAAGGGCACAGACTAATCATGTACTGAAATGCCCACGCTAGTTTTCTGATGCTCATTAGTGTATATGTGAAACTTGTACAGTTTTTGAACTTGATTTAAAGGCCTGCATATCCCTGCCCTATCTCGTAATTGCTGGACTTACTGCTTTGAATCCTAGCTGCAAAATGTAGGGGCAAACAATCCCACAGAGCTTAGGTCATGCACTGTGTTTGTTTGTTCACATGGTTCCTAATGTTGACAACTAATCAGCATTCTTTTTTTATGTTCATTACCAGGGTGCCCCTTTGAAGAATATGGGGAAAACGCGGGCAAATAAGACCTCCTAAGATGAGGCTTTTTGCCCATATGGACGAGGGGCTGAATGACCTGTTTCCATGCTACGTGATTCTATGACTTTATGATACAATTTAAAAGCAGCCAGCAATGTCTAAAAGACACTGCATCAGAACTAATTCTAGTGCCTTCTCTTTATTTACCGCATTCTCCTCTTTCCTACCTGCACTTTGAATCTAATACACAAGATAAAAACGAATTGGTTATTCTCTCGACACCTTACAGCATGTCATGTACAAACCTCTTGCATGAGAAGTTTGCATATCTTGCGAGTAGGAAGGACACAATGGGCTAATCAAGGACAAGGGAGATATAGCTAAGGCAAGTGATACTGCATGAGGGTCTATTCATAGTTATCCTCCATTGTTTTCGTTTCTTGGCAAAGACGTGTCTAAGACACAAAATATAAAATAGACATTTAATATTAAATATTGAATGTAGAATTCTTTCATAGAGTGTTCCAGGTGTGTTTTCAAAAACCATTGGTCCAATGGAACAATCTTCTAAATATTGCTGAAGCAACTGTATTAAAATGGAGTAAGGCCAAGAAACAATGCACGGCGATCAGTTAAGTCAGTAATAACACTAACTGCAAAGAAAGTGCTCAAACAAAGTGAGGTGTATCACTTAAGCAGTGTGAAATCCATGGCAATGTTTAGACACATTTAGGTGGTACGTTATTTTGGAAGCAGGTAGATAGCTGGATACAGGATACAGTACTATTGCATATACCACAGACATGCTATTGAAGTTTGGTAGTGGGAAGAAGTAAGGCAAGAACATGGATTAGGAGGCAATAGGAATACAGGGGAAATTCATAGTCACATTGCCGGCATCAGCAACATCTGTGACAGAACTCTGGATAACTGATATAAAGGTGCCTACCCGAGGAACGTATCAGTCTATGAGATGGTAAACAAATGAGATAAGCAATACTTAATCTGTAAATGAGGGAGAACTAGTAATAAAAACAATACAAAACATATTTTTGAAAGGAGTAGAGATAACTCTGGAGATTGGTAGCAGGCAAAGTCAGAAGGAAATATCATATAACTTCAGGGGTATGAGGCACGTGAGAGAGAGGGGAGGGGGTAAAGAGAGAGACAGAAAGAGACGGAGAGGGAAAGACAGAGGCAGATTGAAACTATGAAGGAGGAGAGAGAGAGAGAGAGAGAGAGAGAGAGAGAGACAGAAAGAGACAGAGACAGAGACAAAGAGAAAGCACAAACAGAGAGAAGAGACCCATTCTGCAACCTTTTGGTACCTCGGTAGACGTTACAATAAACTAAACTAACTAAAACCACTCACAAGGTGAGCCTCTGGGGTTATGAGGAGCAGATGTGACTACTTAACACTACCTTTGTAAAGTATTGCTTCTTTGGCTGCAGCTTTCTTACTCAAAACAAAGCTGAATGTGAAACTGGAATTTTAATGGAAGTAGGAAGGCAGTAAAGGGCGTGTCCCACTAACGCGACTTTTCAGCGACTGTCTACGACCTACAAGCTCAAGAGCACTCGCCTGAAAAACCTCGAGCTGGATCGACCGTCAGCGATGAAACCGCGAGCCGGATCGACCGACCGCACACAGACACACACACATCGCAAAGGCGCGGGCCACAGAAAGCGGGGGAGCGCTGTCTGAAATTCACACCCGCGATGAACAGGAAGGTAAAAGTCGGCAGCCACAGTTAGGGTAAGTCCTTTAGAGAGCACGGAGAGGGGGGGGGGGGGAGAAATGGAGAGAAGGGGAGAGAAAGATGAGAGAAGTGAGGAGAAGGGGAGAGAAGGGGGGGGGGGGGGGGAGAAGGGGGGGGTGGGTGGGGGGGGGGGGGGGGTGGGGAGGAGGGGGGTTTTTAAGGCACTAGACAACTTTTAATAACGTTTAGCGGGTATTTAACATTACCGGTTGGTTTACTTACCTTTTTTTTCTCAACGAGCTTTACCTTCGACTACCCTCGATTACCTTTAATTGCCTTTGATTACCTACAAATAGCATTACGACCTACTAGGACCTATCTCGACTAAACCTACAAGTAAAAAAAATATATAGATTTTTTCCATGACGCCCTTTCTTTACTCGCGCGCATTTTTCAGCATGTTGAAAAAAACGCCGCGACCTAGCTGAGGTCTCGAGTATGCGGTAACTACTCTCGAGCATGAAGGAGAGTTATAAAGACCTCCTAGGACCTCGTGTCGAACATGCTGCGAGTATGAGTCGAGGGCAAATTCTTCTAAATTCGCCAATTAGGTTGCCGCAGTTGGACAGGCCCTTTAATGATTAAAAACCAAAACCTGTCACAAGGAGCAAATTATAGACATGTGGCAAAAAATATACAAAAGGACACAAAGTGCTGGAGTAACTCAAGCAGCATCTCCAGAGAACATGGATAGGCAATGTTTCGGTTCCAGTCCCTTCTTCATCTTGTGCTTGGGAGTTTATTAGATTTATTTACAGAGACATGAGAAAGAAGTGGAACGAGGATTGGACAAACGTGGGAATTAGTGTTTCAGCTAAACAGTGAGTGTTGCTGGGAGGGCAGTATGTTATTGGTAAATGAAGAGAGTCAGAACCCCCTGTGGAAATTCAAGGGAAAGTTGCAATATACTGGAAAGGCCTGAATGACGGCAGCAAAGTAATATCATCACATTCTCTTGTGGACAATAATTTGCCAGGAATCGAGCTGTCATGATAGAAAAAAATCCATCAACAAATAACTACATTATTTTAACAAGGCTGCATAGAGACAAATCAACAAGCATTGTAAATGACATTTGGATATTATCTCTGTTCTTAATTAAGATATGCTAAAGTTTCAAACATGTTTTCTTATTTTCGTTCTCACAACATCCTGCAATAGACTATATTTATATATAGATACATTTCTATCTGAGCCTGAAAGCCATTGCAGTTTGGAAGAGAACATCTGCAGAAATATCTTTGATGCTTATTGAAGCATATCAGCCCATGCACTATGCAACCAATCGTTTGGCCAAATAGCTAAATCATTTGCTTAACCGAAAACAAATCAGTTATGTGACCCAAGTGACGAGAATGGATAGTGCTCAAAACTTTGCTCAACTGATGAATTCTTCAGCCCAAAGAAGTCGAAGTATTCCTATAGATTACGAATGACTACTTAAAGGTATTGTCTAATATTTTAATGTTAAGTTTATGGACATAAAGAGATGATATTTTATTAAACTAGCAGGATGATAACTACTTTAATTCATCAATATTTGTGTGTTCTAGAAAAATATTATGCATGCAAAGGATAGATTTGGGAATTAAATTTATTTTCTAGGTAATCGGGCTTTATCTTGTACTAAACATTATTCTCCTTATCCCATATCTGTGTACTGTGGACAGCTTGATTGTAATCACGTACAGTCTTTTCACTGACGGGATAGCACGTAATAAAAATGCTTTTCACTACACCTCGTATGGATGATTATATTAATAAACTAAACTAAGATATGGATATTGGTATTGGGTTTCACATGGAAAAATTGGCATTAGTGATGAAGGTGGTAAAGTGAGGGCAATGAAACAATGCCAGAGGATCATTTAAAGCTACAAATTCCAAGACTGCTCAGCCATTTTAAAGTGTGGGAAGGAACTGCAGATGCCGGTTTAAACCGAAGATAGACACAAAAAGCTGGAATAAGTCAGCGGGACAGGCAGCATCTCTGGAGAGAAGGAATGGGTAACGTTTCGGTTCAAGACCCTTCTTCAGTCTGAAGAAGAGTTTCGACCCGAAACGTCACCCGTTCCTTCTCTCCAGAGATGCTGCCTGAGTTACTCCAACTTTTTCTGTCCACCTTCACCCATTTTAAAGGCAAGTCAGCCAAAGCAGCTGCCTCATTTAATGAATGAAACAAAGTAAGGAGATCCACATCGGAGCCTGTTAGATCTTTCAGTGAAAGAACTGATAATAACTTGTGTTGTGATGATCTAGGTACGGAGGCTCAGCAAAAGTAAGTTTGAATTGAACTGCTTCCTCCATGTTGCTAAGTATCCCGGCACTTGTTACTGACCAGTGAAGTCCCGTTAACCAACCGCAAAGTGATGAGTTGTATTCGGTTGTCCATTTGTCTTTCCACGGCTGATGTAAAAGAGACCAGGGTGTCAAAATTAAGGATAGCCCTTTTGCCATCTAATATCCATTCCTCTAGGCAACTGGCCAAGACTCGGAATTGATTGGTTGAGCGTTTGATTAAAATTGAACAGCATAAATGTCTCCCATGTCCTTTATTCATAAAAATCAATTATCTGCAAATTGCAAAAGATCCTAGATGCCAGGTGGCATTTTTTATTTTGCTACTCAAGTTGTGAGTCAAGGTTTCACTTCTGCTTTATAACGGCCTTTCAAATGGTAAACAATACTTAAGGATGTAACTGAATTAATGAGCAGAAACAGGCAGCGTTGATATAAACAGTTTTTTAATATTATTTTGGATTATATTGTCCATGTGCTGTCTTTTTAAGTATTGAAAATGTATTTGCTCTTTTAAATCAAAATAGTAATTTGTCAGCTCTTTTAAATCAAATCAGTAATTTGTTATAATTTGTTTTTATATTAATTTCTCATCATGTTTTAATGTTATAAACACTTTAAAAAAATGCAACGTTGTGAAGAATTAACATGCTAGCATGGGTAGTGGGTTAGTAGATTGGATACAATATAAGAAATAATAAGGAAAGAAAAATTAGAGTATATGATAAAAATTTGTAAGAAATATAAAAATAGGTATAAGGTGTGGTTTTTAGATAATTAATAAAGTGAAAAGTTCACAAGATGTGCTCTGGAGCATAGAGAGCGAGTCTGCAGAATTAATAATTAAAAGCAAAGCGATGACAAATGAATGAAATAGGTGCAGTCTTCACTGTAGAGAACACAATGAACATTTCAGGGATATCTGTACTTAGAGAATTGCGAGGAAGAAAGGAAAGAATGAAAATTACAATCAGCAGGGAAATGGTGCTGTTGGCGATGCAGGATGGCAGATCTCTAGGTCCTGAAGGTTGTTATCCTTCCTTCTTAGTTAATGTGGCTAGTGAGTTAGTTGATGCATTGGTTTTAATTTTCCAAAGCTCTCTGGAATTAGATAAGTTCCATTAAATTGGAAAACAGTAAATGCCACTCTTTTATTCACATATGAAGGGTGATAGAAAGCAGGAAACTAGAGGCAGTCAGCTCAACATCTGCCAATGGGGAAAAGGTTAGAAAGTAATGTCAGAGACCTTATTGCAGGGTAATCAGGCAGAGTCAATGGTGTTTTGATGGAAGGAAAGTCAGATTTTAGTTCTTTAAGAAGTAATGTTTGAAGATGACATACAGAGGCTGTGAAGAGAAATAGATGGGTTAAGTGATTGGTCAAAGATCTGAATAATGCCATGTAGGTAAATGTGAAATTGGCACTTTGATTAGAAAAGTGATAAATAGTAGCATATTCTTTAAATGCTAAGAGCTTGCAGAGTCCTGAGATGCAAACATATCTGGGTGTTCTAGTGCTTGGTTCACAGAGGGTTGGTGTACTGGTACAGGAAGTCATGTATTGCAGACCTACTTACACAGAAGTAACAGACAGTTGTTCACTGTCAGGGGAACTAAATGTCAAAAATACATCACCGTTTCCTTTTCTCCAGAGATGCTGCCTGTCCCGCTCTGTTACTCCAGCATTTTGTGTCTATCTTCGGTTTAAACCGGTTCCATATATAACAACATATAACCATATAACAATTACAGCACGGAAACAGGCCATCTCGGCCCTACAAGTCTGTGCCGAACAACTTTTTTCCCTTAGTCCCACCTGCCTGCACTCATACCATAACCCTCCATTCTCTTCTCATCCATATGCCTATCCAATTTATTTTTAAATGATACCAACGAACCTGCCGCCACCACTTCCACTGGAAGCTCATTCCACACCGCTACCACTCTCTGAGTAAAGAAGTTCCCCCTCATGTTACCCCTAAACTTCTGTCCCTTAATTCTGAAGTCATGTCCTCTTGTTTGAATCTTCCCTATTCTCAAAGGGAAAAGCTTGTCCACATCAACTCTGTCTATCCCTCTCATCATTTTAAAGACCTCTATCAAGTCCCCCCTTAACCTTCTGCGCTCTCCAGAGAATAAAGACCTAACTTATTCAACCTATCTCTGTAAGTTCCTTCCTCTGTAGTTCCTTCCTACATGTAAAAATGTCGAGGTTATGTTTCAGTTATATTAGGTAACGGTGAGGCCAAATCTGGAATTATGTACACAGTATTCATCTCACTGTTCAAGAAAGGGTCTTAACATGTTAGAAGAAGTTCAGAAGTTTACGAGACAGATATCTGGAATGGGCTAGTTGTCTTGTGGTAACAACATTGGAATGGCTAGATCACTTACCACTGCAATTTAGAACAGTATGAAGGGCCTTGTTTGAAACATATTAAATCCTGAAGTGTATATTGGCAAGCATTTTTACATTGATACTAATGAAAATTGATAGATGAATATTACTTGATGAACGCAAAAGGAATTCACAAATGAGTATAGAACATTCTAAAATCTGTTCCTTAGCATAAGATATCTTCAAAACCATTTCCTTGGAAGAACAGTGAGAATACATGTTCTGGTTATCTTTTGTCTAGATGGAGAACATTGATCACTACAATAACATTGACATCAACTACGTTCTCAGCTATCAAGATTTAAACCCTTCAGCTGCTGCTTCACACTTCAGTAAGTGGCTGCAATAATTGTTACTCTCTGACAGGAGATGTTTCCTTTGTGCTGTACATAGCAAAAATAAAATTACATCTTTGGAGAAGGGTTTCCCCTCCTATCTAGGTTTAGGATTTCTTGCCAAGCTGTGGGCAGAGATCATTCGAGTGTAGACAGCTGATTCTTAACAACTTTCCACGGGAAGCTAGTTGAATAATTATTCATACCCTCCTCTGCAGCTTTGGAGTTGTGGGATCATACCTTCTATAATGCTTTTGGCTGATGTCGATCCGATAATGGCAAGTAAAAGATGTGTTTGTGTGTTCTAACTGCTGGAACAAGAAAAATGAACCCAGGATGCAAAAATAAATATTTTCATCAAGGTTGTCACTTGCTATGGTGGTTTTAATCAATTTTCCACTTTGAGGCTGATTCAAAGCATGAACAGCCACATGATTCCTGTCTATCACTCCACTTCTCAGTATAAATGGAGTAGTGGGAAGACAAATATCAATGCTCTCTGATAAATATCCAATCCAAATGGTCTCTAAAATTATAACTAAAGTTGGTATTTTTTTCATATTTAGCATGTGATCCCTACATTGAAATCATTGAACAACCTAAGCAGGTAAGCGAAAACAAATCATCCAATAATCTTTTTCATTTTACTGGTAACAGTAAGGTTCATGCCTCTAGTGTAGGCACCTTTTAATCTTGTGGATTGCACAGGTGGTTTTTCATATTATGTTTGGCTCTGATACATTGCAGGAAAATTATGAATCTCTGGAAATAACTAGACACCTATTCAAATTAAATTAGGTGGTTATCTGATTGCTTAATAACGGGCAGTACATCGGCGTAGCGGTAGAGCTACTGGAAGAGCACTGTAAGAAGCAATATTTCAAACAAACCATTGTGAAAATGGCAGGACTCCCAAATGAAAAAATTCAACAGAGATTAAGAGATATTTGTTCATAAAAATAGTAATAGGATACAGAAACAAGGTGATTAACATGCGGCTCATTTACAATCCAACTGAATTCCAAAACTTCCTTGAGAAACTGAAAGGCTCATGTCTGAACCTAAACAGGGTTGACACAGTGGCTCAGCTGGTAGTGCTGCTGACTGCAGGTGTTGTCGGTGTGGATTTTTCATGTTCTCCCTGTGACTAAGTGGGTTTCCTCCAGGTGCTCCGGTTTCCTCCCACATCCCAAATATGTGCTGGTTTGTAGGTTAATAGGCGACTCTGAATTACCTCTAATGTGTCGGGAGTGGATATGAAAGTGTGAGTGAGTGATCGCTGGCCAGCGTGGATTAAGTGGGCTGAAGGGTCTGTTTCTATCCTGTATCTCAATTCAATTAAGCTCAATGAAAAAAACAGCATTAGCAAACCCGAGTTTAATATTTGTTTAGTTTAGTTTAGTTTAGAGATACAGCATGGAAACAGGCCATTCGATCCACTGAGTCCACGCCGACCAGCGGTCCCCAAACACTAACACTATCCTACTACACACTAAATGATCATGACAGAAGCCTCCTCGCGGCGATCCCTGGAAACGACGACACGATGCACTTTGTGACACATCGGGCGACCAATTCTGTCAACATGTTGGACAATGACAGAAGCCAACAGCGAGCTATATGTCGTCTGACACACGAGCGAACGAACTACACGCTAGGGACAATTTCCCATTTTACCAAAACCAATTAGCCTACAAACCTGTATGTCTTTGGAATGTGGGAGGAAACCGGAGCACCCAGAAAAAAATCCACACAGGTCATAGAGAGAACGTACAAACCATACAGACAGCACCCGTAGCCAGGATCAACCCAGGTCTCTGGCGTTGTAAGGCAGCAACTCTACCCCCGCGTCACTGTGCCGCTGTGATGGTGCCACCCAATGGCCACTATAACATTTCACTGTCATTTCACTGTAACTGTTAAACATTTTACAATCACCTGAGAAACACTGTAGTTAGTTCATTGCATTTCTATTTTGAAGCGTGGCTTTCGGTTTCGTTATGGATGTGAAGGACCATCTCATGGAGGTTTACCTGGGGTTTCAAGTGAAAAGAACAATAAAACATATCCAGCTGTGAAGGTAGGTAATGTAACCAAATCTATGAACTAACTGCATGATTAAAACTTCTCTTTAAACATTTGGTGTCACAAGATAACTTATAAATATGTATTGTTAACTAAAACCAAGTAGAAATAATACAATGTATTGTATTGTAAAACCTTATCTAATTGTAAACCTTAATTGTGAGATGGGAAGCTTAATTAAACTTCCACACAAGGTGGATATTCATGTCGCTTCAACACCCACAGAAATTCCACACTCATTGTACTTTGGAGGAAGAAAAGGTGGTCTTATAGAAACAGGTTCTGCAAATCATGTTCTGGGGTACGTTTCCCACTGTGGGAATATAAAGCCAGGGATAGTTTCAGAATAAGAGGTTGCTGATTTAACACAAAATCAAGGAGGCATTTCATAAGTTCATGTTCATAAACGATAGGAGCAGAATTGGACATTTTCGTCCCATCAAGTCTACTCCACTGTTCAATTATGGCTGATCTATCTCTCCCTCATAACCCCATTCTCCTGCCTTCTCCCCACAACCCATAACACTTGTACTAATCAGAAATCTATCAATCTCTGCCTTAAAAATGGCCTCCACAGCCTTCTGTGGCAATGAATTCCAGTTTCACCACCCTTTGACTAAATAAATTCCTCCTCATCTCCTTCCTGAAGGTACATTTCTTTCTTCTCTCTGTGGACTGCGAACCTTTGGAAATTCCTACCACAGTTGTGGAGGCTGAATATTCCTTCTGTACTAATCCCATTGCCCAGCACCTGATCCACAGTTACGTAAAAAATCATAACTATTAATTGAAAATCTCCTCTTATTCTGCAGATCAAGTGTTCATCTAAACACTTCTTAAATGCCATCAGCAATCCAGGTTCAACCAATTCTCAGGCAATGCATTCCAAATACCTACCACTCTCTGTGAGGAAGGATTCCTCATATCGCCTCTCAATCCCTGCTTCCTTTCCCAAACCTGTGAGAACTAATTTTATCTGTCACTGATACGAGGGTGCAGTCTAGCCTGTATACTGTATACCCTTCATAATTTAATATGCCTCAAACATCTTCACTGATAACCCCCTCCTCATCTGGAGTGGAGAATGTTAACAGATCTAAATTATCCAGTGTTGGCTCATAATTGAACTACTCCATCCCAGGGAACATCCTGATGAATCTGTTGCAAACCATCCCGAGCGCAATCATATACTTCCTATATATTGGTGACGAGAAGTGCAAACAATGCTCCAGCAGTCTGACTAAAATTTATAAAAATAGAGCACAACCTCCCTACTACTGTAAATGTCCTAACTTATGAAGTTCAGTATCTCATATGCCTTCCTAACTAAATTAACTATTTGCATTGCCACCTTTAAGCCATGGTCTTATTCAACAACAGAGCAGGTTTCAATAGCAACATGGTCTATACTTGCTCTTAATTCTAATGTTCTTATATCTCCATAAACATTCCAGGCTATTTCAAACCAACCTACAGTACTCTCTTTAAAGACTTTTTGGGTGCTCACCATATGATGAAAATGTTTGTATCATTCACACCCAGCAGTCTGTGTCCACTTTAAAAATACATTGGCCTATATGGCGTACCTGTAGTGAATGTTAAAGATAGGGTGTAAAATTGGTCCCACTGACTTCCAGCAAACACCTTGCACAAGACTGTTATACAAACACTAAAGGAATGTCTGAGGTAGACACAAAATGCTGACGTCAGGCAGCATCTCTGGAGAGAAGGAATGGGTGATGTTTCAGGTCGAGACCCTTCTTCAGACTGATGACAGAACAAAAATCTGCCTTGATATAGTCCACATGAAACCGCTACAATGTCAATTAATAAATGAAAATCTATCAAATTTAAAGAGACGTTAGCTTTACAAACCTCTACAGAAGGAGCTTCTACAACCTACAGCAATATAAATGCATTTCAAAATTGACCTTAAGCATTTCCTGAACAAGCTTCTTTAAATGAAATCAAACCTTAAATTTCATGAGTGCCAAGCAAAAACTATGACTGATACTCACATCTAGATCCAGCTCCTAATTTCAACATGTTTTAATAGTAATTACACAAGTGCATTTGAGAAACAGCGGAGGTTTCAACTATGAAGTTGTCATAATTATTTATTTTAAATTGATTAATCTTACGACTTTTTGTTGTGAGTTATTTTAATTTCCTAGTTTGCAAGAGCAATATCAGCAGTTTGTTAGGTACACCCTGGAAAAATTGCATGAGTTTAATGTAGAAACAAGGAACTGCAGAAAAGGAACAAAGGACACAAAGTGCTGGAGTAACTCAGCAGGTCAAGCAGCATATCTGGAGAACATGGAGAATACAAATCCTACAAGTGCTTCATCTGACTTCACAATTTACAACTCTTCAATCTGTTTGTTTCGCACCCTCTGCTTTAATCCCTGGCCTTTGTTCCAACCACCTATAAACTTCCCCCTTGGCCTGTGTCCACCTATTACCCTGCCACGCTTTGTCCTGCCTCTCCTCACTTCCAACTTTCTCCACCCCCCCTCCCCACAATCATTCTGAAGAAGGGTCCTGATGCAAAAAGTCACATATCCATGTTCTCCAGAGATACTGCTTGACCCACTGAGTCAGTCCAACACATTGGGTCCTTTTGCATGAATTCAATCTTTAGTTATTCAACGCAAACTGGACTATCGCTTTGAAGAGAACAAATTCTAGTGCAGGAGGGGTGATGGAACTAAACAGAAAGATAATTGCAGATAGAAAGATTTTATAAAACTGTTGCTCCTCAGCAAGTGACCAATGGTTAAAAAATATATATGATCAGTTTACACACATGAAACTACAACTTAAGAATTGTGCAAATATAGACAGGAACTATTCAAATTGTTACTGACATAATTTAAACTGAAATGGACACTATTTTAGGACATGGGTGTCCTAATATTGAGGATATCCTGTAGGACATATTAATGGACATTATTGTTGAGCAATGCTGACAAGTGCAAGTGGCCGTGTGGACACAGGAAATCAAGAGGAGCACTCCTACTTTTCAACACAAGCAAAGCTCAATAAAACACACACACTGAAGCCAAAAGTTCTGACCTTAAACTATTGTTGAGTTTCCTGCCACTTGATAATTCTCCACACAGTACATTACATTTACAATAGCACGTTGGAAGATGAAGGCCAATGTTCCAAAAGCCTTTTTTTCCACCCTAACTACCAACGATACCACTGTCAGGGATCTATTTACTTATACTCCGAGATCCCTCTGCTTAAATTTGCATGTGTGTAATATGTTTTAATTAATTTTCACAAGTTTAATGCATTTATCACAACATTTACATTTTATTATTAATAATTTTTGAAATGCTATTTAAGTTTTAAGATGAAACGTATTTCAACTAGTTTGAAATGTCTGAACGTCAGTTACCTGAATGGGTCTTTCACCGCATGCGCTGCCATCAGAACAGTCCAATGACTGAGGCTCAGCTTCCACCATCTGTGGCCCAGTCATCATACGGGCATTAGACACAAAATTGCTGGAGTAACTCAGTGGGATAGGCAACATCTTGGGTGACGTTTCGGGAATGTCAGCTCATCCTTCCTCAGTTTTGGTGCCCATATTTTGTTCAGCTGTGGAATTGCAACAGGGGGCATACTTGCATTACAGCCATTTCATGTATAATCCAGGCTAACATATATCTGCTGACAGGCAGATAAATTCATTTTACATTTCTTTACATTAAAAAAAATCTAATTCCGTCCTCTTTGTTTTTATCTCACCTTGTACCATACCACAAAATGACGACAAATCCCAACCTTTCATTTGATTTATAGATCCACAACTACACAGGGCCTGCCAGGGTTATTGTGCAGTTGGTTACCAGCGATGAGCCGCCACTTCTGCATGTTCACAGCCTGGTAGGAAGACAATGTAAAAATGGGATCTGTTTTGCTGAGATAGATTCCGAGGACATGACCACAAGGTAGGAAAAAAGGTTCAAAGCAATGCAGGAATTCAGAAGTTTATTTCAGATTCAGCTTATTTAAGTTTAGAATCTGAACTGTAGGTTAGATGAATATAGCAAATCAGAAATAACAACTGCAAAAATGTTTTTTGGAAATAAGTTACGTTCAAGCTACAATTTTGGCATATGGCTATAATTTTGACATAAAACCAAAAAATGGTACAGGTATTTTGCATGTCAAATTAGTAAAATGAGGTGAATAATCAAGGAAGTAACTTTAATCTAACCCTTCCCTGGAAAACCAAAAGGTTTTGCCTGGTCCCTTGGTGAAGGACATATTATTGGTGGATTGAAATTAACAATATTTAATAGGTAATGATACAGATACAGATATACAGCGTGGAAATAGACCCTTCAGCCCACTGGGTCTGCACCGAACAGTGATTACCCCATACAATAACACTATCCTACATACTAGGGGCAATTTACAATTTTTACCAAAACTAATTAACCTACAAACCTGAATGTCTTTTGGACTGTGGGAGCAAACCGGAGCACCCGGAGAAAACCCACATGTTCACGGGAAGAAAGTACAAACTCCGTACAGGCAGCATCCACAGTCAGGATCGAACCCGGATCTCTGGCGCTGTGAGGCTGCAACTCTACCGCTATGCCACTGTACCCAAGCCTGTCCCACCAAATTGCCACCTTACTGGTTAGTCAAACATGGGTCTCTTATTCAATTCTGCTAGAGTCAGACAATGTTCTTTATTCCTTTGAATAAAGTTGACGGAAAGGGTTTTGGGGAGGAAATGGGGTGAGAATGATGGTGGTTAATAGATTACTGGTTTACTACTGTCCCATTGTGTTTCTCCCCAATCTGAGGTCACTTGCAAAATATTACAGATCCACAAATGATTTTCCGGCACACTTGGTTCTAGAGCCTTGCTATATTATCCGTTTTGCCCGGACCAATAGAGGTCATCATGGGGCCAAGATACAGGTCCGCAAATTTGGCCCTCGGAAGTCGGCTATGGGAACGGTTCTGCCGGCTCTGGGCGGGGTAGAGTTCCAGAGCCCCGGCTGCAGGGAGCAAATTTGAGCTGACACTTGGTGAGGAAGTCCCGATGAGGTTGAGATCGGCTGCCTTACCCAGCCTAGGTACCACATTTTCGGGGGGGGGGGGGGGGGGGGGGGGGGGGGGGGGGGGGGGGGGGGGGGGGGGGAGGGGGGGGGGGGGGGGGATTTCAAGCGCGCTCTCATAATTTTGTCCAGATTAGGGGAGGTGCCAGACCACCAGTTGCTGGAAAATCGGTGGTGGACCTGGACCAACTGTTATGGTGTTGGTCTCAATTTGAACTGAACTCGCAATTTTTACTGATGTACTGTCTAGAAAATTTCACAGCTCTGCTCCCAAGAATTAGCTCTTTATGCTTTGTATAAAGCAGTAGAGATCAGACTGAAAGTTTTGAGATGAGAAAATAAAACAATTCCGTGCTGTTGAAAATTGGGTTAAACAAGAATAGATTAATTTTGTATACATTTCTGGGTGTCCAAGCACCTGTTGGGAAATCCATCTTCATTTTTGGCAGTATTTTAATTCTCCCTTGGGCATTTTGTCAAACACAAAGATTCCCCAATGACGTTAACAGAACTGCGAAATGCAAAATTCATCCGCAGTGAGATTTTCCACCTCACTGGTCTGAAAGATAACGGTTACAACAATCAGCTTTCCAAACCCTGCTTCTTCTGAAACCAAGTTATTTTTAGGGCCAGCAGTTGAACAGCAGTCTTTGTCCATACTGATATGCCTGACCAACTATGACCTGAAATATAACCTCATATGTGCCTTGGACTCTGTGGAGATCAGGGTCACAATCATTCTCAGCTTACTAGTTTAGTTTAGTTTGGTTTAGTTTAGAGATACAGCACGGAAACAAGCCCTTCATCCCACTGAGTCCACACCGACCAGCGATCCCTGCACATTAAGACTACCCTGCACTAGGGACAATTTTTAAATTTATACCAAGCCAATTAACTTACAAACCTGCACATCTTTGGAGTGTGGGAGGAAACCAAAGTTCTTCGAGAAAACTCATGCAAGTCATGGGGGGAACGTGCAAACTCCATACAGTCAGCACCCGCAGTCAGGATCGCACCCCGGCAGCAACTCTACCACTGTGCCACTGTGCCGCACTAGATATAGCATCATTCCAGGCTGTTGATTCTGAGCTTTGCCACATCTCAATGTTTGCTACTCACTCTTTCATTGGGAGGTCACCTAAGCTCTATACTCAAGGAGAGGTGACTTCACACAGCAGCAAGCAGCATAGGAGCAATTGGAAAGGGCATTTGCCCAAATTGCTAGATTCTCCAAGGTACATCGCATTCAGCAACCGTACTCCTGTTCTTAACACCCGGTCAAGTTCCTGCCAAGCACTCCTAACTTCAGCCATGGAGGGTCTTCCCAGCCCTCAATGCATGAAGTACATGCCAATTGCGGGCACTGTTCTCCACCACTCTGTCCAAATGGCACTGTGGCGCAGCGGTAGAGTTGCTGCCTTACAGTGCCAGAGATCCGGGTTTGATTCTGACTATGGGTGCTGTCTGCGTGGAGTTTGCATGTTCTCCCCGTGACTGCGCAGGTTTTCCCAAGGAGCTCCAGTTTCCTCCCACACACCAAAGAAGTAAGTTTTTTGTAAATTGCAGTATGTTCCGTAAAAGCAGCTGCAGAGTTTGACCTGCTGGCAGACATGCTGAGAGCCAAAGATTATAGAGGAGCTACTCTATAATCTTTGCTGAGAGCTGTGTGGTCTTGCAGCACATCAACAAGGAGCATTGCGCTGAAACCAGCGACGTCAGTTTCATCTTGGCATTATACGGGCACACCTGACTGATGCTCTGTGAGACTGGCAAGTTGAGATCTTCTCTTTCAAGATCACCATTAGAATGACCCAAAAGTTGTTTCAATGTCAAATAAATGGCATGGAGCAATTTATTAGCCAGCAACTAATAATTTGGTATAAATGCAAACTTCTCTGAAGCCCCAGCATGTGTGCGGCATAGTGGCGCAGCGATAAGGTTGCTGCCTATTGCCCCTGTCCCACTTAGGAAACTTGAACGGAAACCTCTGGAGACTTTGCGCCCCACCCAAGGTTTCCGTGTGGTTCCCGGAGGTTGCAGATGGTTGCCGGAGGTTGCAGGTAGTGAAAGCAGGTAGGGAGACTGACAAAAATCTCCGGGAACCGCACGGAAACCGTGGGTGGGGCACAAAGTCTCCAGAGGTTTCCGTTCAGGTTTCCTAAGTAGGACAGGGGCATTATAGCACCAGAGACCCGGGTTCGATCCTGACCATGGGTGCTGTCTGTACAGAGTTTTACGTTCCCCCTGTGACTGCGTGGGTTTTCTCCGGTTTGCTCCGGTTTCCTCCAAATGCGTACAGGTTTGTAGGTTAATTGGCTTCTGTAAACTGTAAATTATCCCTGATGTGTAGGATAATGCTAGTGCGTGGGGTAATTACCGGCGTGTGGACTCGGTGGGCTGGAGGGCCTATTTCCATGCCGTATCTTAAAAGTCTAAAGTCTAAAGTCATTGTTCCAGTTCATATCCTATGCATATGCAAAATAATCACTCATGATGCTCTTGAATTGGGTTAAGACTACTTGAATTCTTTAAATAGATTTTTCACTGGGTAAGAAAGTTTCAATCCAAACATTCTGAGCATAACTGGAATAATGTCAGATGGAAGTCTTTGTTTGCTGTAATCTGTAACAGGTTGCACATCACCACACCTAAAGTTATCATAAAAGTTATTTTGTTGACTATAAGTAAGACATATTTTATAGCTATAGAGTAAAATATTCTGACTTGGTATTTTAAATGCATCTGTGAAGATAGCTGATAAATGTATTATCTGATTAGCTTTCCCAACCTTGGAATCCTTCATGTTCCAAAGAAAGATGTAGCAGCAATTATAGAAGAACAGCTGGTTAAGTCCTGGATGTCAGATCTCAATGATGAAAATCCTTCACTTTCTGATGAAGATGGAGTGGAATTGCAACAGAATCAGTTGCAAAGTGAGTTAACATTATTAGTTTGCTTTCTTCATCCAATATTCAAATGCAAAACTAAATCTGCTTTCTTTCTAAAGTCTAATCATTTCCCGGACTATGGATCTCACTGTCAAGGCACCATTATTGGACGCTCCTAATTGTTCTTCTGAGGTGTTGCGAAGCCACCTTCATGAACCGTATATATGGCAAAAGTATTCCAACAGATCTATCGGTCAGGGAGTTCCAGAGCCCAGACCTGTTATTTGATAGTATCTGATTTTAACAGCAATGGTGAAGTTTGAGCTTTCAGAGTCATAGAGTCAAAAGTCATACAGTGTGGAAACAGGCCCTTTGGTCCAACTTGCCCACACTGGCCAACATATCCCAGTCACACTAGTCCCACCTACCCGTGTTTGACCCATATCGCACCAAACCTGTCCGATCCATGTACCTGTCTAACTGTTTCTTAGACATTGGGATAGTCCCTGCCTCAACTACTTCCTTTGCCATCATTGGGACACCGCTACCGGCCTTGGAGGGCATCTACCACACACGGTGCCTCAGGAAGGCCATCAGCATCCATAAAGACTCCTCACACCCTTGTAATGGACTGTTCGAACTACTTCCCTCCGGCAGACGTTACAAGGCCTTCTATGCCCGAACCTCCAGACTCAGGAACAGCTTCATTCCCAGAGTTATAGCGGCTCTGAACCGGCCCTGCTGAGTGCCCCCCACTCCCCCTGGACTGTCTCCCTCGGATGGTCACGTCGCACAGACACATCTGCACTTTAGTCTGTTGAACTGTTTTACTGTTGTAATGCTATTTTTACAAACCATGTTTCTCGGGGTATCTAAATCTAAATGTTATTAGTTATTTAAGTATGACATCGGATGGAAGCAGCATACCCAAATCTCATTGCACTTATGTGCAATGACAATAAAATATATTATTATTATTATTATTATTATTATTATTATTATTATTATTATTATTATTATTATTATTATTATTATTATTGTTCCATACACCCACCACAATTTGTGTGAAAAAGTTCCCCTCATATTCCAATTAAATAATTTCCCCTTCACCTTTTCATTGCAGGATCTCAGTTCAGTCCAAGTAAAATCTGAATTTTACAAAGTTTTATTACATCAGCTGTAGACCACTAGGGGCGCCGGGGAGAAGGCAGCCCTGCCGGCAGTCTGTTTGTCTTTTCACTCTTTTGTTATTTTTTAGTTTGTTAAAAGTTTTGTTTTAATGTTCTTTGGATTGTTTTATGTGGGGGGAGAGGGGAGAGGGGAGGGGATGGGGGAAACATTTTTTCAAGATCCTACCTTGCCGGAGATGTGATTATTTTTCGGATCACAATCTCCGGGCTCTGCGGCCTACCATCGCTGGGACTGGAAGCCTCCTCGGACTGTCGTGAGCCCCACCGCGGGGCGCGGACTTAACATAGGAGCTGATTACTTGCCTGGGATCGCTCCCACCGCAACCAACATCACGGACTCGCAGTCTTCGGATGAGGCCGAGTCAGGAGCTCCAACGTCGTGGAAGGTTCGCCCAGCCCCGACGCGAGGTTCAATCGCCTGGCGCGGGGGAGCTGGCATCCCCCCCAATGTGGGAGCATGATCGCCTCGACGTGGAGGGCCCGAAAGCCACCGGCTACGGGAGTCAAGATCATCCTGTCAACGGGGGCTCGAGGCCCAAGACCGAGGAAGAACTAAGGGAAGGACTTGAACTTCGCCAGTTCATTGACTATATTTAAGAGGGAGTTAGATGTGGCCCATGTGGCTAAAGGGATCAGGGGGTATGGAGAGAAGGCAGGTACAGGATGCTGAGTTGGATGATCAACCATGATCATATTGAATGGCTCGAAGGGCCGAATGGCCTACTCCTGCACCTATTTTCTATGTTTCTATGTTTCTAACTATATTTCGCCTTCCATCACAGTGAGGAATGTGTAGGAGTCACTGTGGTGGATGTTCATGTTAAAATGGGTTTTTGAGTGTTCTGTTACTTTTAATTGTATGACTGACCTGGCAAATGAAATTCCTCGTATGTTACAAAACATACTTGGCGAATAAAGTGTGATTCTGATTCTGATGCTGGCATTCAATTTTATTCTTCTTTTTCTTCGGCAGTGCCTCAGGATTGATAATGATTTGCGTGCATAGAAGTTCCGAGGGTTTTGTGATGATTGATGATGCTAAATAGGAAGGAGTTTGTTGATAGGGTGGGTGTGCGCACCGTTTGGGAGAAGGTGTGTTCCTTCCACACTTTATCCTGACCTTTGAGTACTCCCTGCACACAGATTTGAGGTCCACATCGTCATCTAAAATGCTCCTTCCCCATTTTAAGTTAGCATGGGTCGGAGATTCCCAGGGGCTGGTGTGCATATTGCATTTCCAAATTCATGGAGGTTTTGTGCACATCCTCAAATCATTTATTTTGTTCATCTGATAATCTGTTCCTATGACAGCATTCACAATGGAGAGTCCATATCAGGAGTCTGGTACTGGGCATGTGAATGTCCAACCTGCCTAAAGGAGCTAACTGGGAGTTATTAGGGCCTCAATGCTGAGATTGCTGGCCTGGGAGAAGATAGTGACCTTGATTCGAATTTCACTTAATTGGTACATGTGACAAAAAACCTTGAAACCTTGAATGTGAGTTTTTACTGACTGGCTGGAATTCCCATTCTCTAACTTCAGTTTGGATGGGTTGAACCAGATTTATTTACTGTGAGTAATCACAATTTTCACTACATTAATTAATTGCCTGACATGGAAAATGCATAAAATCCTTCACACTTAGACATCAGGTTTGGAGTTTCTTATCTGTAACAAAAGCATTTCACTGCCAACTAACAGTCAGAGGAATTGACGGCAGGGATTTGCTATAAATTGTATTGCCACTAGAAAAAATTGCCTCATATTGCCACCTTTCAAATTAGTTTGCTTCCTGTCACCATTGTGAAAATCAGTGAGCGGACCAGAATCGAAGCATTCCCAATGGCATGCAAGCATAAGTAACATGTTGGCATCTGGGCCATAATTTGATGTAATATTCACATTGAATAATTCATAATTTATGTGCAAAAGTTTCAGCATTTTCAGGCAAGGGTAGATGTGAAAACCCTTAGCTTGATATGCCACATTAACATTGCCCCTTCATGAAAGTGGGATTTAGCTGTGTATTTCACCAATGCTTGGATTGGCAGGATATTACCATATAATGAATACAAATAAAACGACCAGATAAAACCATCTTGCTTATTTCAGCCTAATTACATTTTTAGAAGTATGATACTGTCGGTTGATTACTGACCGATAATTAAAATGACCAAGTGTTGGATTTGGCTCCTTTAAGGGTTCACTAATTAATGGATAGATTTTGCAATTATTTTTAAAATCTCTTCCAATATGGTTTTTTTTCCTCTCTCAATCTCAACTCAATTCTCCCTCATATTTTTGTACTTCTCTTTTTGATTTGGTATTGCTCATTCAATTCAACCTAATTTACACCACTTTTTCAGCCCTCGAGCTGTTAATTTCACAATGTTTCCGTTGGATTTGATGAGGCGATAAATTGTAGCTTTCTTTCTAATTTTATTAACAGCACCTTGCAGAAACTAAAGCACAATTTGAAGATAGGTCGATAGGACACCTGAAGCAGATGTGACCCACAAACAGCAAATGATGGTCCCATGTAGAATAGTAACAACATGCGATGTAATGGAACAAGTAATGCAATTAATGCAATGTTAATGCAAAACTGATTTTTTTCCAATGTTAGAAGAAGACAGAGAGAGAATTCATCATGAAGCCCAGAAGCAAACCAAATACATGGATCTCAGTGTTGTTCGCCTGATGTTTACTCCATACCTTCCTGGAAGTGATGGCAAGTTTACTCATAGACTTAGCTCAGTCATATCTGGACCCATTTATGACAGCAGTGAGTATATTTTCCATGGATTATATTATGGCCAGAATGAAGTTATGTTTTTGTGTCTTAAATGATTGCTCGTGAATAATTTGGTTTGATAATAAGTCAAGATTCTCTTATGGAGTCAAGACTCCATAAATTGGAGTTGTTAATCCAAATCATAATATATAATAATTAGGGCTATAGGGAATGTTTGGTTGTGGGCAGCTGTGGAATTTAAATATCAATACTGAATAGATTTTTTTCTCAATCAGTTTGTTGTAATCTTAAGCAATGAAAGATATTATTTTTCTGAATGTGTATTCATATAAAACAGAAACTGCAGAGCTCTTGTTTTCATTCTGTTCGCCGGCTACATTAATGCCATTCCAATTCATGAAGAATGATCTAAATAACTAATATGGGTATTTTGCACCTGAATGAGAATAATGAGGGCACCTTGTTCAACTGCCATTGGTACAACTGGACTAGCACCATGGTGCTTTGTCACAGTGACCAAAACTAAGAAATAGCCAAACAGTTTGGGGAATTTTATTTTTTTAGCTTTTAACTCAGATATGCCAGTGCCTTTCTTCAAAGGATATTCAACTATTTTGGATTAGACTCAAGATTTTTGAGGTACAGCGCGGAAACAGGCACTTTGGCCCAATGAGGCCACGCCGACCAGCGATCCCTGTACACTAGCACTATCCTACAAACTAGGGACGATTTATAATTGCTTTTTACCAAAGCCAATTAATCTATAAACCTGTATGTCTTTGGACTGTGAGGAAGCTGGAGCACTCAGAGAAAACCCACAGGGTCACAGGGAGAACGTAAAAAGTCGGTATGGACAACACCCGTAGTCAGGATCAAACCCGGGTCTCTGGCACTGTAAGGCAGCAACTCTACCACTGTGCCACTATGCAGCCCTATTGCTTTCCTTTGATGAGAGGCTTTTCGGAATTTAAGTAGGCTCACAGTGAAACTTGCCCTAACCTCATCAAGCCATACCGTGGCCTGGCAAGAGAACAGTGGATAAAACTCCCAAAGTCTCATCCATCCATTAAGCTTCCTGTTACTGCTTATCCCGAGTGAAACCAGGCTAGTCTTAACACAGAACTGAAACATGGCAGGCACTGGTCCCACAATTAATTCTTCCTTCCTCCAAACTACTGAAACTAAATTTTGAAGGTAATTTAAACATTGTGGGTTTTTTGTTTAATTTCTTATAGAGACGGAGTGGGAATTGAAAGCAGGCCCTTCAGCCCAACCTGCCCATGCCAACCAACATGCCATGTACACTAATCCCACTTGCCTGCAGTTGGCCCATATCCTTATAAACCTATCTTATCCATGTACCTGTCCAAATGTATTTTTAACATTGTGATAGTACCTTCCTCAACTACTTCCTCTGGCAGCTCGATACATATAACTACCACCCTTGGTGTAAAAAAAGTTACCCCTCAGGTTCCTATTAAATCTTTCTCCCTCACCGTTAACCTATAATTGAATTTATAATTAAAAATAATTTAGAGGAAGAGTTTACACCAAATAAGTGTGTATGTTGTGTTTCCTTTTGTAGAAGCACCCAATGCATCAAGTTTGAGAATAGTACGAATGGCCAAAACTGCCGGCAGTGTGTTGGGAGGGGAAGAAGTCTTTCTGCTGTGTGACAAAGTACAAAAAGGTAAACAATAACCGGGCGTTTATTGACCACACTGTGTCAGTTGTTATGGTAAAATAAAGTGGCCATATGTCGACCATACAGCAAATATATCCATTTATAATGAGTGAAAACAATCTACTTAAAGAGAATTAAAGTTATGAGAAACCACAGCAACTGCTTCCAATAAAGGGAGGATAATAGCTCTGGAAAAAAAATGTAATGTGGGGGATCGTGGCATATAAATTATGTGCATGAAATCAACCCCAGTCACTTACACTACTGTTATCACCAAGCTTGGTTGGTGCGGGTCCAATCATCTCCTTTCTGACATTCTATGTCGCCTTTGATTGAACACATGATATATTTTCTGTTATAACCATATAACCATAACAATTACATCACAGAAACAGGCCATCTCGGCCATACAAGTCCGTGCCGAACAACTTTTTTCCCTTAGTCCCACCTGCCTGCACTCATACCATAACCCTCCATTCCCTTCTCATCCATATGCCTATCCAATTTATTTTTAAATGATACCAACGAACCTGCTGCCACCACTTCCACTGGAAGCTCATTCCACACCGCTACCACTCTCTGAGTAAAGAAGTTCCCCCTCATGTTTCCCCTAAACTTCTGTCCCTTAATTCTGAAGTCATGTCTTCTTGTTTGAATCTTCCCTATTCTCAAAGGGAAAAGCTTGTCCACATCAACTCTGTCTATCCCTCTCATCATTTTAAAGACCTCTATCAAGTCCCCCCTTAACCTTCTGCGCTCCAGAGAATAAAGACCTAACTTATTCAACCTATCTCTGTAACTTAGCTGTTGAAACCCAGGCAACATTCTAGTAAATCTCCTCTGTACTCTCTCTATTTTGTTGACATCCTTCCTATAATTGGGCGACCAAAATTGTACACCATACTCCAGATTTGGTCTCACCAATGCCTTGTACACTTTTAACATTACATCCCAGCTTCTATACTCAATGCTCTGATTTATAAAGGCTAGCATACCAAAAGCTTTCTTTACCACCCTATCTATATGAGATTCCACCTTCAAGGAACTATGCACGGTTATTCCCAGATCCCTCTGTTAAACTGTATTTTTCAATTCCCTACCATTTACCATGTACGTCCTATTTTGATTTGTCCTGCCAAGGTGTAGCACCTCACATTTATCAGCATTAAACTCCATCTGCCATCTTTCAGCCCATTTTTCCAAATGGCCTAAATCACTCTGTAGACTTTGGAAATCATCTTCATTATCCACAACTATCTTGGTATCATCTGCATACTTACTAATCCAATTTACCACCCAATGTTCATCCAGATCATTGATGTACATGACAAACAACAAAGGACCCAACACAGATCCCTGAGGCACCCCATTAGTCACCTGCTTCCAACCCGACAAACAGCCATCCACCATTACCCTCTGGCTTCTCCCATTCAGCCGCTGTTGAATCCATCTTGCTATTCCGGCATTTATACCCAAGTTATCCATCTTCTAGTATGATTTATAGATTAGTGGTTCTAATGCTGTATAGATTTGTGAAATATTAAAGTGCGAAGGCTATTTCTTAGCATTTACATTTAAACTGAAATTAATTGCGAGGAGGAAACCTTTGTTTAATCTAATTCTGATTTATTGTTTTCTCCTTCTCAGATGATATTCAGGTCCGATTCTTCCAGGAAGATGAAAGTGGACACATTTGGGATGCATTTGGAAAATTTAATGCTGCTGATGTTCATCGACAGGTAGAGGCTCCAATAGATTTTACAACAAGTATGGTGCAGACAACCTTATACTGAAAAAAAATCTGGGTGGCATGGTGGCGTAGTGGTAGAGTTGCTGCCTTATAGCTGCCAGGTTTGATCCTGACTACGGGTGCTGTCATTACGGAGTCCGTACGTTTTCTCCATAAGCTCTCCATGGGTTTTCTCCAAGATCTTCTGTTTCCTCCCACACTCCAAAGCCAAACAAGGTTTGTAGATTAATTGGCTTGGTAATGGGTGGGGATTGCTGGTCGGTGCGGACTCGGTGGGCCAAATCTCTAAACGAAACTAAACTAATCGAAAAACATAACTTATTTTCAGCCCTCACTAAAGATGCAACTAAACAGTTTCAACTTTATAGGATGATCAAGTGGATTTTAATTTGTTTTGCTAAATTGCTATTCAATTTATTCACATTCAATACAAAGAATCACTTCCAGAGACAAGCCCAAATTGCCACGGAGCAAAAGTGTGCACTTATATGTGAAGTAGTCTCTGGAGAACATGGCCAGGAAACTGATTGTGCAGTAAATGATTTGACTAGAATTTAGTTCAAGATTATGAAACATTGCCTTATGGAAATCTATAGACAATGTTGAGGTGAGAAAAAAAATTTTTCACCCAGAGAGTTGTGAATTTATGGAATTCCCTGCCACAGAGGACAGTGGAGGCCAAGTCACTGGATGGATTTAAGAGAGAGTTAGATAGAGCTCTAGGAGCTAGTGAAGTCAAGGGATATGGGGAGAAGGCAGGCACGGGTTATTGATCGGGGACGATCAGCCATGATCACAATGAATGGCGGTGCTGGCTTGAAGAGCTGAATGGCCTCTTCCTGCAACTATTTTCTATGTTTCTATGTTTGTACCATTACTCAGCGTTCGGTAGTTGAGAATCATCCATCATAATCAATGTGACATTTTGAAGATCCTTAATTTATATGTTTTTTCAGCAATTCACTGTGCATCTAAGTTAGAGCATAATATATTACATTGGCAATGAGGATGTTAGGATTAATGTGGGAATTCGTAATATTAAAAAATGATTCTGGATAGATCTGCACCAATATTTAGGGATGCCTTCAGGATGTGGGAGGAAACCAGGGGAAACCCACGCAGTCACAGGGAGGACATGTAAACAGGCAGCACTCGAGGTCAGGATCAAACCTGGATCTCTGGCACTGTGGGGCAACAGCTGTGTCATTGTGCCATCATTTAGAAGATGAAAATGGATATCTCCAGAGTGTCAGTTGTAATTCAGAGGAAACTAAAATTGAAAATCAAAATTCAAAACACTCTCTCTTTTTTTCAATTTCGATTTAAAAACTTTATTGGCATGATAAAAAGACATTGTTATATTGCCAAAGTATAAAACATGACATACATATTTGAAATGCATAAGTATAAATACAAGTATACAGTGTATGGATAGGTATGTCCCTGTACATAAACTTGCAATTGGCCTATAGCCCTTTATTGATTGCTACACGTTCTTGCAGCTGTAAGCAGTACAACACAATAGCAAGTTTAACAATTCAATATTAATTTCTTAGTGTTAGTTAATGTCGATTAGTGTGTGCGTACATATGTGCATGTTGGTCATTCACCGTCTCTCAGGTTATGGCATGCTGTTACGTATTGTGCACCAAGATGTGCCGTATTTCCTTCGCCAAGGATTATTCTTAGTTTTGATGTATCATCTAGTTCTTTAAAGTCAGGGGTTGCCACACTGAGTTTGTCAAAATATGCTTTCCTTGTTTTGTCAATTTTTTTGCATTTTAGGAGGAAGTGCACCTCTGTTTCAACCTCATCTGTCAAACAGTGGCCGCATATTCTGTTTTCTCTTGGTTGCCAGAATCTCTTCTGTCTTCCTTTTTCAACTGCCAAATAGTGGTCACTTAGCCTGTATTTGGTGAGGGTCTGTCTCTGCTTTATGTCTCTAACAGTTGAGAGATAGTCTGCCAATTTATAATCTCTTTTTAGGGCACGGTAACATTCTAATCTGCTTTGGCTTTTGGTTTCTTTATCCCAATGTTCCAAGTACGTTTCTTTACATTGTTTGATCATTTGGTTCACTCTAACTGGTGATTGGGGGTCAGTATTGATCTGGGGCCGGTCAGGGTTTAACTGGATAGGGTTTAACTGAATAGGGGTAGTTAGTCTCAGTACCAACTGACACAGGGAACTCTTTTCTGGGTTCCCCTCTTGTGTTTGAAGGGCTTTAAACTGGAGGGTATCTGGGGGGCTAGATTTAAGGTGATTCCAAAAATTTAGTGCTCTTTTCTGGATATTTATTATCAGTGGGTATCTGCCTAGTTCCACCCTACATGCGTTTGTTGGTGTTTTCCTTTGGATACGGAGGATGTTCCAACAAAATTCCGCATGCATGGCCTCTGTTGTATGTTTTTCCCATTTACTATAACTATGGTGACTGAGCGGGCCCCAGACTTCACTACCATAAAGCGCAATAGGCTGGATTACACTGTCAAATATTTTAAACCAGATTTTAATTGGGATTTGGATGTTGTAGAATCTTCTTTTTATTGCATACAGAGCTCTTCGAGCTTTCTCTTTTAATGCATTCACTGCCATATTGAAGTTCCCTGATGCGGAAACAGTTAGACTGAGGTAAGTATAGCTCATAGTGTGTTCGATAACAGTACCATTGAGAGTAAATTTGTATTTAACTTCCTGACATCTGGGTCTTTTCTGAAAAATCATGATGTCGGTTTTTTTTTAGATTTACTGCCAGGGCCCAATTTTGGCAGTACTCATCAAGTAGGTCCAACTATTGCTGCAGTCCCTGTTCTGTGGGGGACAGCAGAACCAAGTCATCCGCATAAAACAGGGATTTTACCTCTCCGTCCAGAAGACAGAGGCCCAGCGCTGTGCTCTGGTCCAACTTTACTGACAAATCGTTGATATATACATTAAACAGTGTTGGGCTCAGATTGCAGCCTTGCCGGACACCTCTTCTCTGGGCGAAGAGATCAGTGCGTTTGTCCCCAATTTTAACGCCACATTTATTATTCAGATACATTGATTTGATAAGGTCATATACCTTTCTCTCTCCCTCATCTCTTTATCTCTTTCTCTATTTCTCTCTTTCTCCCTTTCTTACCCACAAATTCTCACCCTTTCTCTCCATCACCACAGGTATCCATAAAAATATGAGTGACCATGTCTGTCAGTGAGTGTGAAATTGATGTGGATCACCCAGTGGTCAAAGTCACTGGAAAATCCAGAGTGAAGTTGAAACACATGGGAAGGTCTTCGAGAATTATAAACCTGCAGTGTGTTTTCCAGTGATTGTTGTTTATATGTGTGAACATCACTTCTTGTATTTAACTAGACTTGAAAGTTTATGAATGACATCTGGTAACGAACCAGCATTTCTGTTGCCTGTTTGGATGAGCCCGTTTGTTTATTTATTTTAAAGTGGCAGGTGGTGTGCGGTGAACATCTACCAGGTGTAAAGGAAATTGCTACCTGGTGGCTTCCTACTTCCTCAAAATAGGTCATGTGGTTATTTGTTGTACCATGCTTGCCTTTCAGTTGAAAACTAGCACAATCAACAGATGTTCAAGTAAAAATGCACGGTTTCTTTGTTCAGCACCCCATTGTTCAGGCCAGCATGAAGTCAATGCTCTGAACAGCCAGATTATGGACTGTGCCATAGGTGACCATGAAGTGGAAGACACACTCTGGATTTAATTTTACTATGACTTGTATAGGCAGCAAAACAGCAGATAACGAACCTAATAGTTGTCTCCATGATGTTCCTGGGTATCTGGTTGGAGTTCAGTCTTCAGCAAGTGGAAGATCTCAACCACTTATTTGGAAACCTTCATCTCCAAATAAATTGTTCTACTACCATGTGGCCAGAGGAGCATTGCTCCAAGAAGGTTCTTGGGTGGAAGGTACTCCCTGCCAGAGCCATCCTCACTTCACCCCTTCAGCCTTAGTTTACCTTAGAGTCTACTTCTCCAGCACTTGATCATAGAGAAGAACAAGCAGGACAACAGCAAAAACTCACTTGTCTCAGCCTTCACAGAAATTCCCAGTTCCCAGCGAACGTGTAAAGTAATAATGATTATTTTTAAATGGTCCAGTGTCCTTCCTGCTGCTCAAGTCTGAATTCTTGACCCTTGCCCATTAGGTGCATGAGCACAGCTTGCTTTGTCAGGCCAGCCATCACATGAGCATGACACAAAATCAATGTTCTTGCTGCATACTTGATAGTCTTTGAGAAAGCGGGGATTGCGTGATTCAATATTAATACCAGTGCAACGCACATTATATTGTTGCAATCTCTAATTCTAATTGTGTACAAAAGGGGGACAAGAGTCCTTTGTTACTCATTTATCTTTCTACCACAGAGACCCTTTAGAATTTAATATGCTTCACGATGGAAAATCCTTTTGCAGACAAATATGTGCTCCCTTACATAGTTATAGGGACAGTATAATAACGTAAAATTCTGTCTTTCAGTTTGCTATAGTTTTCAAGACACCAAAATATTTTGACATGCACATCACCAAACCCATCTCAGTGTTTGTTCAATTACGAAGAAGATCAGATGGTGAAACCAGTGAACCCAAGCCATTTATATATTACCCACACAAACAGGGTAAGTGTTTTGGGGCTATAATTGGGATCATTCCATTGTTTAGATCTGAAGTTTGGTCCTAGAATAGCTGAAAGGGTTGTTTATGTTAAAGTGACATTTATGTAAGTCTAAGATAGACACAAAAACCTGGAGTAACTCAACGGGTCAGGCAGCATCTCTGCAGATCCTTTTCTCCAGAGTTCCTGGAGACCCGCTGAGTTACTCCAGCTTTTTTGTCTATCTTCGGTGTAAACCAGCATCTGCAGTTCCTTCCTACACCGAGATGAGAAGAACTTTTTTTCACACAGAGAGTGGTGAATCTCTGGAACTCTCTGCCGCAGAGGGTAGTCGAGGCCAGTTCATTGGCTATATTTAAGAGGGAGTTAGATGTGGCCCTTGTGGCTAAGGGGGTCAGAGGGTATGGAGAGAAGGCAGGTATGGGATACTGAGTTGGATGATCAGCCATCATCATATTGAATGGCGGTGCAGGCTCGAAGGGCTGAATGGCCTACTCCTGCACCTAATTTCTATGTGTCTACACACTTTATGTAAACCTATTTACTTCTAGATAGTCTCTTATAGACAATTAATAAAATAGATAAGGTTTGAAATGTCTGCAGTTTTTCTTTAAGAATTTTACTAACTGATTTGATAATTCTGCTATGGTTATTTTAAATAATGGATTTCTCTGTGCCTTTCATGGCTGTCTCATATCAGTTATCAGAAGGTTCACACACTCAACATATTTCCCTCTGCTTGATAGAACATCTCACCACTGTGAGCTGCTGTAAAGAATGGTTTAGTTCTGAAATGACAAAGCTGGTTTGAAGCAGTGAAATGGATTTGAGTAATGGACCAAGGATCTTCCCACCTGCCTTCCCCAGGCAAACATTTATATAACCACCAAGGGCAGATAAGCAACTTTGCTTGAAAACAAAAAGATGATGTTTCTGTTGGAGTATCAGGCAGCAGTCTCAATACGCAACATAATATTTGTACCTTTAAAATTATTATTGATGTTTAGTTTAGAGATACAGCACGGACACAGGTTCTTCGGCTCACCGACCAGCGATCCCCGCATATTAACACTATCCAACACACACCTGGGACAATACCTACAATCCTATAGGTCTTTGGGGTGTGGGAGGAAACCAAAGATCTCGGAGAAAACCCACGCGGACATGGGGAGAACGTAAAACTCCGTACAGACAGCACCCATAGTCAGGATCAAACCCGTATCTCTGGCACTGAAAGCGCTGTAAGGCAGAAACTCCACCACTATGCCATCGTGGCAATGTAACGAGACTGGAATTAAAAGGTGGAAAAGGATTTTAGTTTCAGATAATTGAAGCAACACCAAGTTGGACTGAAAGACAGACAATAATAATCATAAATGCAGTTATGAAAACGGTGGATTAATTGACTAAATTGTTTAAACTACATTACATACAGTACAGTTTTTTTTATTGTTACATTTTAGCGTTGGCAATGCAACAACATTGCATTTTGTTATCAACCATCCAAAGAATATTTTTCACTTTTCTTACTGAACAATAAAAAGGAAAATAATGAATTGGTCCCTTAATTATGTTTTTCATTTGAAAAAGCAATCAGGGTGTGTAAGGAATAGCCGATTCACTAATTTAGAATTTTTGCCTAACAATATGAGTGAAAATTTGCATTCGTAATAAGATGGTGATAAATTTGAATTATTCTTCATTTTATTGCTTTATTGAAACAGCAAAGAAAAAGATTGAGAAGAAATGGCAAAAGGTTTTGCCCAATAGTCCAGATAATTATGAGGATACAGCAGGACATGGGGTAATCTATCGTAATGGCCCTGGAGAAGGTGAGTAAATAAACTACAGCAATGAGGAATCAAGTCTGCAATGACCATTGTATTTTGGGACCATAATTGCTGAATGTATAATTTATAACAAAATATGCTTGCAGCAAAATTAGAAATGTTGTTGAGCCCTCGCAAAGTAATCCAAAATTCCTTTCACTGAATTAAAGAATTATACTTTATAGTCACATGTACCCAGGTACAGTGAAATGCTTTGTTTTGCATACAACCAGAGCAGTACACGAGTGTACACAAATGTCACCACATTAGACAGCAGCAATGTTACAAAAGTACTGAACAGTCCCATCTACTACCTACTGACCAGCCATCCCCTTAAGGGCCTGTCCCACTATGGCGACCTTATTTGCGAGTTTAGGAGAGTGTCATAGTCCTGTTGTATCACCAAAAATTTGTCATCCTTCGACTAAGTAGAACACCTCCTACGACCTCCTTCGACTATGTAGAGAACCTCTACGAATATGTAGAAGACCTCCTTCGACTGTGTAGAAGACCTCCTTCGACCTCCTTTGACTATGTTGAAGACTAGCTTCAACCAGCTTATCTAACACTATCTACAACTATCTAACACTATCTACGACTACCCTTGATTACCTTTGATTACCTTCGATTACCTTGGATCTACTAAACCTACGAGTAAAAAAGTATTGATTTTCACCATGCCGACCAATTGTTACTCGCGGAAAATTTTTCAGCTTATTGAAAATTTATCCTCTAGCAGACTGAGGCCGCAAGTAGTAACCACTATGCGGGAACTCCTCTCGACCATGAAGGAGGCTCACCAGTGACCACCTATGACCACGTGTCAACCATACTGCGAGCTTGTGGTGAGCACAAACTCTCCTAAACTCACAAATAAGGTTTCCATAATGGGACAGGCCCTTTACACTAGCACTATGCTACATGCTAGGGACAATGTACAATTCTTAATGAAGCCAATTAACCTACAAACCTGTACATCTTTGAAATGTGGGTGGAAACTGGAGCTCTCAGAGAAGTCCCATGCGGTCATGGGGAGAACGTACAAACTCCGTACAGACGGTGGATATGCAATGGAAGGCATTAAAAAACTGCATGGATGAATTACAACAAGTGTTCATCCCAGTTTGGCAAAAGAATAAACCAGGGAAGGTAGTGCATCCGTGGATAACAAGGGAAATCAGGGATAGTGTCAAAACAAAAGATGAAGCGTACAAATTAGCCAGAGCAAGCAGCCTACCAGAGGACTGGGAGAAATTCAGAGTCCAGCAGAGGAGAACAAAAGGCTTAATTAGGAAAGGGAAAATAGATTATGAAAGAAAACTGTCAGGGAACATAAAAACTGACTGCAAATGATTTTATAGATATGTGAAGAGGAAAAGATTAGTTAAAACAGATGTAGGTCCCTTGCAGTCAGTAACAGGCGAATTGATCATGGGGAACAAGGACATGGCAGACCAATTGAATAACTACTTTGGTTCTGTCTTCACTAAGGAAGACATACACAATCTGCCAGAAATAGCAAGGGACCGGGGGTTAAATGAGATAGAGGAACTGAGTGAAATCCAGGTTAGCTGGGAAGTGGTGTTAGGTAGTTTGAATGGATTAAAGGCTGATAAATCCCCAGGGCCAGATAAATTGCATCCCAGAGTACTTAAGGAAGTAGCCTCAGAAATAGTGGATGCTTTAGTGATAATTTTTCAAAACTCTTTAGATTCTGGAGTAGTTCCTGAGGACTGGAGGGTAGCTAATGTAACCCCACTTTTTAAAAAGGGAGGGAGAGAGAAAACAGGGAATTACAGACCAGTTAGTCTAACATCGGTGGTGGGGAAAATTCTGGAGTCACTTATTAAAGATGGGATAGCAGCACATTTGGAAAGTGGTGAATTCATTGGACAAAGTCAGCATGGATTTATGAAAGGTAAATCATGTCTGACGAATCTTATAGAATTTTTTGAGGATATAACTAGTAGAGTAGATAAGGGAGAACCAGTGGATGTGTTACTGTATATCTGGACTTTCAGAAGGCTTTCGACAAGGTCCCACATAAGAGATTAGTATACAAACTTAAAGCACATGGTATTGGGGGATCAGTATTGATGTGGATAGAGAACTGGCTGGCAGACAGGAAGCAAAGAGTGGGAGTAAACAGGTCCTTTTCAGAATGGCAGGCAGTAACTAGTGGGGTACCGCAAGGCTCAGTGCTGGGACCCCAGCTATTTACAATATATATTAATGATCTGGATGAGGGAATTGAATGCAACATCTCCAAGTTTGTGGATGACACGAAGCTGGGGGGCAGTGTTAGCTGTAAGGAGGATGCTAGGAGGCTGCAAGGTGACTTGGATAGGTTGGGTGAGTGGGCAAATGCATGGCAGATGCAGTATAATGTGAATAAATGTGAGGTTGTCCACTTTGGTGGCAAAAACAGGAAAGTAGACGATTATCTGAATGGTGGCCGATTAGGAAAAGGGGAGATGCAACGAGACCTGGGTGTCATGGTACACCAGTCATTGAAAGTAGGCATGCAGGTGCAGTTGGCAGTGAAGAAAGCGAATGGTATGTTAGCATTCATAGCAAATGGATTTGAGTATAGGAGCATGGAGGTTCTACTGCAGTTGTACAGGGTCTTGGTGAGACCACACCTGGAGTATTGCGTACAGTTTTGGTCTCCTAATCTGAGGAAAGACATTCTTGCCATAGAGGGAATACAGAGAAGGTTCATCAGACTGATTCCTGGGATGGCAGGGCTTTCATATGAAGAAAGATTGGATAGACTCGGCTTGTACACGCTGGAATTCAGAAGATTGAGGGGGGATCTTATAGAAACTTACAAAATTCTTAAGGGGTTGGACAGGCTAGATGCAGGAAGATTATTCCCGATGTTGGGGAAGTCCAGAACTAGGGCTCACAGTTTAAGGATAAGAGGGAAGTCTTTTAGGACCAAGATGAGAAAATCATATTTTACACAGAGAGTGGTGAATCTGTGGAATTCTCTGCCACAGAAGGTAGTTGAGGCCAGTTCATTGGTTATATTTAAGAGGGAGTTAGATGTGGCCCTTGTGGCTAAAGGGATCAGGGGGTATGGAGAGAAGGCAGGGATGGGATACTGAGTTGGATGATCAGCCATGATCATATCGAATGGCGGTGCAGGCTCCAAGGGCCGAATGGCCTACTCCTGCACCTATTTTCTATGTTTCTATGTTTCTATGATAGCACCCGTAGTCAGGACCAAACCTGGGTTTCTGGCACTGCAAAGCAGCAACTACCATTGCGCCACTGTGCCATCTGTCATTGTCAGAACCAATAATTCAATGTAATAAATGATTCTGGGAATTTCTCATCTATCCTTTAAGAAGTTGAATCTTAAAAGTGTTATTCATTGCTTGTACCACTGAAGTTCTCTGCATTATTTTAGAAAATAATTCTACCATTTGGTGCCCCCTGCTAGGGACAGTGCTGAAATAGATTGCAGTTTCAAAATTGCAGATAGAGCTAATTGTTTCCCCTCCATTAAACTTAATGAATGGAAATATTATATTATTATCAATTTCTCCAGATGCACTTCCTGAGAGTGCCACTCATCGCTGTGAATTCTCAATCATGGGATTAACACTTCATTGCCTTTAGTATGGCATGATATGGTGCTTTATTTGTCATATATATCGAAGTACGATGAAATTCATTTTTGAATACAGTTCAGTACATATCAATATACATAAGCACTTTTCCTTTTGTGTATTTGATGCTTGTTGGTATGGTTCTACATTCAAATAAATGTTTTGCTGTAACTTTATTTCACAGCATTGTTAGAGAAAGATGTAGCTTCAGAATAGGTCTTCTGTTATCACTAGAACACCGAAGACAGGCGGAAGAAGGGTCCCGACTTGAAATGTCACCTATCCGTGTTCTCCAGAGATGGTACCTGACCTAAAGAGTAACACTTTGGTGTAAACCAACATCTGCACTTCCTTGTTTATACATGCCTATTTGAGTCACTGATGGTGAAAATCAAGGGATAATTTTTATTCATTTATGATATCTGGCAGCCCCTGGCATGGCTTGTGCTTATTGACAATCCCTAAATGGCCCTGGGACTATTGCTGTCCTTCTGTGAAATTGATTCCAATAACATTGGATTCCAGAATCTTATAGTATAATATAGTATAATATAGTATAGTATAGTATAGTATAGTATAGTATAGTATAGTATAGTATAGTATAGTATAGTATAGTATAGTATAGTATATCTTTATTGTCATTTTCCTGAGTATTCACATACCCAGAGGAAACAAAAAAACGTTGCTCAACCAGTGTCCATTCAGTGTGCAGTAAAAAATAAATAGAAATAAAAATACATATATCATGAACAAATTAAACACTCTACTCTCTACTAAACATCAACAGGCGTTCCGATCGGCAGCGGCACGGCAGTGGTTCTGCTGCAGTGTGTCCAGATTGGTGGTTGGTGCGCGATACTTTGGCAGGGGGCAAAGTCCATTTATCAGTCTTATAGCCTGCGGGAAGAAGCTGAGGAGCATCCTGCTGGTTTTGCAGCTAATGCTCCTGCACCTCTTCCCAGATGGCAGGATGGAGAATATGTGATGCGATGGGTGGTAGGGGTCTTTGATGATGGAGATGGCTCTGCTGATACATCTCTTCCTGTATATGTCCAGCAGGAAAGGGAGTGGAGCACCAATAATCCTGCTGGCGGTCTTCACAATCCTGTCTAGTTGGTGCTGTTCATACGCCTTGCAGCTCCCGAACCAGGAAGTGATGCCGTAGGTTAATGTGCTCTCGATTGTCCCCCTATAAAAAGTTCGTAGGTGTGTAGTGGGGAGACCTGCTTTCCGTAGTCTTCGGAGAGGGTGTAGTCGCTGCTGGGCTCTCTTGACCAGTGCTGTGGTGTTGGTCGTGGACGTCAGGTCATCTGACAGGTGGAGTCCTAGGAACTTCACGCTGCTGACCCTTTCCACATCAGCCTCATCGATGTGCAGCGGTGTATGGTGTTGTTTTCCTGCCCTCCTGAAGTCAACCACCATCTCCTTAGTTTTTCCCACGTTGAGAATGAGGTTGTGGGATTTGCACCATCCTGTGAGCAGCTCCACCTTCATTCTGTACGCCGACTCATCATTGTCACTGATGAGACCTACCACTGTTGTGTCATCAGCGAACTTGTTGATGAACAGAAGTTTCTTCCCAGAGGCCATTCAGACTGTAAACGCCTATCTCACCAGGGACTAACTCTACTGAACGTTTTTCCTTCCATTATTTATTATGTAAAAGAATATGTGTGTTATGATTGTGTTTATAATTTGTTTGGTTGTTTGTCTTTTGCACAAAAGTCCGCGAGCATTGCCACTTTCATTTCACTGCACATCTCGTATGTGTATGTGACAAATAAACTTGACTTGACTTGACTTGACTTGAAGTTGTTGTTGAGTCTAGCAGTACAGTCGTGTGTAAGCAGACTAAACAGCAGGGGGCTTAGGACACAGCCTTGCGGCGAGCCAGTGCTCACGGCTATGGTTTTTGATGTCCTGCTGCCCACCCTGGCTGTCTGCTGCCGTTGCGATAGAAAGTTCAGGACCCAGTTACATGTGTCAGCATCAACCCCCAATAACTCCAACTTCTCCACCAGCTGTTGCGGAATGATTGTGTTAAATGATGATGGAAGAACAATGATGATGGTAGAACAAGATGGTGTGTGACCTGGAGTTGATGGTGGTAGTTACAATACCCACTGCACTAGTTTCCTAACTGGTCAAACTCACAGGTTTGGGAGGTTGCTATCAGAGTAGCTTTGTTGAGTGGTGGGTGTATTTAGTAGATTATATACATACGGCCAAGTTGAACCCGAATGTTTAGAATGGCAGAGAGGGAATTAAATGTCGACTACTCTGCTCTGGATGATGGATTGAGTGTTGCTGGAGCTGCATTCATTCAGGAAGGTGGGGAGTATGCCAACATCCACCCAACGTATGCATTATACACATTAAACATGATGGATCCAAAATTCCCAGGACTAATTTGTTAATTTAACCCATTTCTGTGTCTGAAGGTAGGTACAAAGTGCTGGGGTAACTCAGCAGGTCAAGTAGCATCTCTGGAGGAAAAAGGATAGGCGGCGTTTCGGGTCAGGACCTTTCTTCAGACTGAAATTAGGGGGGGGGGGGGGGGGGGGGGGGGTGGAGGTGGGAGGGAGGGGAGAAGGGAGAATTGCAGGTGAGAAAAGTCTATCAATTTGTTTCTATCTTTGACATAACAGCTTCTGCAGTTGTTCCCTGTGACATATTGATGAGTCTGTCCCAGTTCAGTTTATAATCAGTGGTGACCCCTCAGGTTGATGATGAGGGTTGGGCGGTGATTCAGTGAAGACTAACGATTGAACCGTAAGGTGTATTATAATGTAGGAAATATTACGCTCAGTTTACACACAGACACAGCAAGATCTTCTAAACAGCAAGGTGATAATTTCCAGCAGTGATGTTGAATGAGGTATTAATATTGATTATGACACCAGCAATAACACCTTTTCTTCCATGTTGCCCATTGGATCTTTTAAATTCGTCTGAGGGAGAATTAATCTGAATGATGGCATCTCAGACAATGTAGTGCTTCCTCCAAACTTTCCACAAGGAGGCAAATGTGCCTTCAACCAAGCCACACCTGGGACATTTTACTAAAAATATTAAACAACAAAAATAAATGGAAAAGGTTATGCAGCAAAATTCAAGATATAATGTATATACTGTATGAGCATATCATTAACATCAGTGATTTCAACCTTTCAGAAATGACAATTTTAAAAAGACCTGAATTCTTCATATCACCTTCCTACACATACAGAGATGACAGTAGAACAGGTGAGGCTAATAGGTCTAATTGTTGGATGACAGGAATTAAAATACTATCCACCTTTCATTAATATAAATGATTATTATTCCTGAACTAAATTGTACCCTTTTATAGATATCGATATGAACTATGACAATGCAACTTTCCTTTAGAAATTGCAGATATATGGGACAACAAATATCAGAAGACCTCAGGTAAATTCCGAGGCCTGCTCTGCATTAGCTGATCACAGTTTAAAACTATTGTGCAAAAGCATGAACTCTAATATTACATAATTATGGCAGAGCAAATTAAGCCAAATACGGGAATTCTTTGAACACCATTGGAAGTAGTGAGCTGTTGTTCCTCACTCAATCTCGTTGTGATGTGACACCTATCTATGCTCGAAGGTTCTTTTCACACAGATGACAGAGGTGTAGGAATGCTGCAGTACCAGTTCTGCTTGATTTTTGAGATTCTCTTTTCCTATTTCCTTGATTCTTGCTTCCTCATAACATAGAAACATAGAAAATAGGTGCAGGAGTAGGCCATTCAGCCCTTCGAGCCTGCACGGCCATTCAATAAGATCATGGCTGATCATCCAACTCAGTATCCTGTACCTGCCTTCTCTCCATACCCCCTGATCCCGCTAGCCACAAGGGCCACATCTAACTCTCTTAAATATAGCCAATGAACTGGCCTCAACTACCTTCTGTGGCAGAGAATTCCACAGATTCACCGCTCTCTGTGTAAAAACTTGTAATGTCTCTGTGTAATGTGTAAACGTGTAGTGTGTAAGAAGAAACACTACATTTTCTTTGGATATGCCAAACAGTATTATGCAATGCTCATTGTTCCCAGTTGGAACTCTTCAGGAATGTTGTAAGAGTCTTTGAGTTGTTTGCCCTCAGTCAGAAGATTGAGGAGATTCGGTATGTCAACAAATACTCTCTTGAACTTCTACAGGTGTACAGTAGAGAGCAAATTGACTGGCCGCATCACAGCGTTTTTCAGCAACTCAAATGCCCAGGAACAAAGAAGACTGTAAAAAGTGGTGAACATTGCCCAGTGCATCATGCATACCATCAAAGGGATCTACAAGAACCATTGCCCCAAAAAGGCAGACAGCATCGTCAGAGACCCAGACCACCCTGGCCACACTCTCATTTCACTCCTGCCATCGGGAAGAAGGCATAGTTAAAACTGTAACATCTAAGTTCAAGAGCAGCTTCTTCCCCACAGCCATCAGGCTAGTAAACACTACAACCTCCAAATAAGCTCCAAACTACATAGACTTGGGGGCAGTCTCTTTGACTTTACACTATTGTTGCTTTTTTTCTATATGTTCTGAACTTTTCTGTGTTTATTATGGTGTTTACAGAGTACTATGTTTACAAGTCTGTTGTGCTGCTGCAAGTAAGAATTTCATTGTTCTCTTTATGATGATAAAACACTTTTGATTTCTCCATAAAGTAGCTGCTTTGGCATTTTGTCATACAATATGCTTTTGCACAGTAGCTGTTAAAACTATGATCAGCTAATGCATACATACATAGATACATAGAAAATAGGTGCAGGAGTAGGCCATTCGGCCCTTCGAGCCTGCACCGCCATTCAATATGATCATGGCTGATCATCCAACTCAGTATCCTGTCCCTGCCTTCTCTCCATACCGCCTGATCCCTTTAGCCACAAGGGCCACATCTAACTCCCTCTTAAATATAGCCAATGAACTGGCCTCAACTACCCTCCGTGGCAGAGAGTTCCAGAGATTCACCACTCTCTGTGTGAAAAATGTTTTTCTCATCTCGGTCTTAAAGGATTTTCCCCCTTATCCTTATCCTGGACTTCTCCAACATCGGGAACAGTCTTCCTGCATCTAGCCTGTCCAGCCCCTTAATACAGGTCTTGGACGTAATTTTCTTTTGACATGTCCTGCCCTTCTGATCTTTCAACAATGTGTGGAGGTAAGTCTGGGAGAGGATCTGTGAGTCTGAAATCTTCTCTTGCCACTTGATGTGAAGTATTCTACACAGATGGGTCTTGTGGAAGTGGTGTGGTATTTCTGTTGTGCACTGGCCATGTCTTGCGAGCATAAAGTGGGTATGACAACAGCAGAATACAACTTCAGCTTGGTCTTCATTTCCATTTGTCACATTTCCACTTTACTTCTCTATCTTCCTAAAGCAGAGCTGGGTTTGACTATCCTGTTGTTGACTTCATCATCAATGTGACTGATCTCGAGAGAGAGAGAGAGATCGCTGCCAAGGTTTGTGAACTTGTTCACAATCGATAGCCTCTGACCCTGCACAAGGGTGTTTAGCTCTGTGTTTGGGGCGGCACAATGGTGCAGTGATAGAGTTGCTGTCTTATTGTGGCAGAGACCGGACTTCGATCGTGACTACAGGTGCTGTCTGTATGGAGTTTGTACATTCTCCCTATGACCACATGGGTTTTCCCTGGGTGTTCCAGTTTCCTCCAACAATGCAAAGATGTACAGGTTTGTAGATTAATTGGCTTTGGTACAAAATTGTGAATTGACTCTAGTATGTAGGAAAGTGCTAGTGTACTGGGTGATCACTGGTTGGCATGAACTCAATGGGCCGAAAGGCCTGTTTCTATGCCATATCTCTAAAGTCCAAAGTCATGGGGTGTTTGAGTGCAGGTTGGAGCATCATTTCTGTTTCTTTGGTGCTAATTGTGAGGCCAAAGTTGCTTCAGGCACTGGCAACCTTGTCCAAGCTCTATTACATGAAAAATTCCACACTGCTCTAAAATCTGTACATGGTTTTCAGCCATCTGTTTGTTCATCTCTACAAATTGCAGATAAACCAATTTCTTCACGGAAAGAAACAGATTTTAATGACGTGGCCTGAGCATCTCCAGCCTGTCCCAAATAGACCACCAACAATTTGTGATGAAGCAATAGGTCGCATGTCACAACTTCCAACAAACCTCGCTCTTGCTGAACCTGCAGACCTGGCTGAAGTTCAAAAGCCAGTGTCACAATTATCATGTGGAAAAGCTCCAGGAGCAGTTGCTATAGCACCAGAGGTCTTCAAAGAATGGGGCCCACTGTTGATTGAGAAACTGACAGAGCTACTCCAGGCACTATGGAACAAAGAATGGGCACTCCAGTACTTCAATTGAAGGAAGCTTCAATTACATACCAACACGCGCGTAAAAAGTCCGCCAAGTCTGCAATAATCACAGAGAAATCTCTTTACTCTCAGCAGCTTGTAAATTCTTCACTAGAGTCCTGTTAATAGGATTTTGAGGGAGTAGTAAGCCTAACAAAAAGTCCTGGAGGAACTCAATGAGGCAGCATCTGTGGAGAGAATGGATAAGTGACGTTACGGTTGAGGCCTCTTCGTCAGACTGAAGAAAGGTCCCGACCCAAAACATTGCCTGACCATTTCCTCCAACATAGCCAATGCCGCCGAATGGAGCAGTCACTGGCTGTGGCTGAAGAGGAAAGATGCTGTCTGGGCTGTCATGTGACCATCTAGAGGCTAACAGCAAGACACACACCCAGGTCTGATCAACCTGCGGTGGGCCTGCCTCGACTGAGGGTGTCTTGTGAAAAAAGGCCGAAACACCCAGTGATGTTGAGGTACACAACTGAAGATGTGGCTGATAGTTAGCAAATTCACCTAGTGGTCATACCCAAGAATGTCAATTGTAGTGAAATCTTAGGGATTGTAACACCCAGTCCTACTAATCAATCATGGATGCTGCCTAACCCGCTGATCCAGAAAGCCCATTTCTGTGATTGTTTCTGTGAATGGCATGGAACAGGAAACATGATATTTGTAGTAATTCAACTCCAAGAGAAGTGCCAAGAACAAAACTGCTGCTTGTTCGCCGTCTTTGTTGATCTCACTAAATCTTTTGACTCTATTTGTCATGGAAGATCATGGCAAGATTTGATTGCCCTGGAGAGTTCATCACAATTATCTGACAACTTCACAGCAATATGATGGCCAGAGCAATCTTCAGAACCATTCATGATAACCACTGGTGTATAACAAGTCTGTGTGTTTGCCCTCACATTGCTTAATCTGATGTTCTCTGCAATTATCTCCAATTTCTACCCTGAATAAGAAGATGGAATCAAATATAAATGCTGGACGGGTGGTGCTCAAGTCTGAAGAAGAGTCCCAACCTGAAACATCACCAATCGTTTTTCTCCAGAAATACTGCCTGACCCGCTGAGTTACTCCAGTGGAAGTGGAATTTATTCCATTTATTCACAAGTGGAATTTATTCCATTCATTCTGCATTACAGAAATAAATTTCAAAAATTTCAAAGCAAAAATTTCTCAATGCAGAAATAAGTTTCAAGTCCTCGCAAGATATGCAAGATAGAGCAGTTCACGGTGAAATCAGATGTAACAACCCAATTTCAACAATTGGTTCAGGAATGAAATCATTGATGAATTATGGTCAGTACACATAGTAGTTTTGCAAGGAAATATGTAAAGAATGATTACATGTCGGGGCTGATCTCTGATTAATTATATTAACGTTGTCAGTGAGCGGGCAGGGTACATCTTGTGCACCCCCATCTTTCCTTCCCCCCCCCCCCCCCCCCCCCCCCCCCCCCCCCACTCACGCTCCCTACTACCATCTTATCCCGATATCCCTCCCCGCTCTGGAAATGACTGGAATACCGCAATAATAACCAGAGAATGAACAAAGATACAATAGGTAGTGCCACTCTCTCGAAGATAAGTAGGGATGGGCAATGTGTCACCAGTACTCAGATACTGAAACGAGAAACACAAAGAAAACCTCAAAGTAGCTCAATGCACTTAGTTGTAATTGGACTTTTCAGCAAAAGGTGTAGGTGCATCATATCACACTTATTTCTCTCCTTTCACATTTATTTCTATTATGCCAATGGGGATAGAACTGGATGTTGCCTAAATGCCTATGTTTCTATGTTTCTAAATAGCAAAATCATTAAATGCAGGTCGGACGGCTGAAACCGATCAGTCTGGCTAATGTGAATAGGACATGAAAGTAGCTGAAATAATTTCCTTATGCGTGGTGTTTAACCTGAAAATGATCACTGAATCTGTCTTAAGCAGGTTCAATGTACACCCGAAAGAATAGGTGACAAATCACCTAATTTCTAGGCTTTTGTTTTCAGTTCTGATCACCTTCACCAACAGTTTCTCTATGGTATTTCTAATGCCTTGTCTAAATGCAGCCATCTCATGATGCTGCTGGTAGCCTCCCCCACCCTAGTCATCCTACTAATTTCACTGTCGGCCTGCTTAGTTTCACTGTTTGTATCCACTTGTTACCACCTTCCCAACGGCCAACAATGGGCCATTGTGGGCTCCACCTTTCCTTGATCATCTGGTTGGCTTTGATTTGTTCTTTTCATACCTTTCATTTATTTAATCTTTGTACCTTGTTCATATCTCTAGTTTCCCTCTTCCCTGACACTTTGTCTGATGATGGGTCTCGACCCGAAATGTCACCTATTCTTTTTCTCCAGAGATGCTGCCTGACCCACTGAGTTACTCCAGCATTTTGTATCTATCATAATACTATTCATGTGTAGAACTCACTAAACATTTTAGATCAATCAATAATTCACATTTTCCAACAAGCACATCATCTAGGTTACTTGCAATTAACTACTAATTTATATTATTACTATTTGGTTTTAAATGTTAAATCCTTTACTATTTTTTTTCAAAATACTCATTGCAGTACTCATCGTAGTCTAGTTGTTTACTTTATCATTGCAGATACAAATTGAGCTTATTTTTTTATGCTTTTTCTGCAGGTTCACAGTTTTCTCAAGATAATGATATGCTGTCCTATTTTCATACATTTGAGCTGCCAGGTTATGGGGAAATAAAAAAGCCATTGGCTGTTTGCAACCACGTGCTAACAGCCCAGAACACCAGGAATAACATGTAAAAACTCTAACAGGCTAAAAGAAAATTGTAGTAATGACTTGTCTCAGAGATAAAGCTATGAAATCTCTGGGAATGTTTCCTATCAAGTTTTCTGCATTTTATAAAAATATTTATGGTTATGTAGCAAGATAATATAAATTGATGTTATATGTAAAATTAATTATTGTGTAATTAAGACCAGAGACTGCATTTACATGAGTCACCATTGTAAATTGTGATAGGTATCTTTAAAATCATGATTAATAATGTAGATCAAGCCCTTGATGTGGCTACCTCTAAAACTCCACTGGAGATTTTTCACATTGGCTACTTGTGCATAAAGCTCTTGGAATATGGAAGTTAAGTGTTAGTGCTATCTCCTTAATATTTGTATATTATAGTCTCTAATTTACAGTCTAGACATGATTCGAGACTCAAATGTGCATTTTAATTTCTGATGATGTAATTGCACACAACGTTAAATTCCAGGTTGGTAGAATTTATTGCAAAATATGCAAATATTCAATTAACACCTTGATTTTGATCAGCAAATGGGTGTCATAATTTATTGTGCTTCATATAATTATAATAGTAACATGCTTAGTGGAGTTAGCTTAATACGTGTTAACTAGACTTGACTTGCAAGATAATTTATCTGAAAGCCACCACAAAAAGTGCACATTGTATCATATTTTATGTCAATCACCAAAAAATAAAAGTATTAGATCCCTGAAAATGACAATTTGCCTGATTTATTCTTTATTCAATGTGGGTTTCTGAGCATCTCAAGCATCTCAAACCCAGTGTGTTTCTGCTCTCAAGGAACTTCAGCAAGTAACAATTTTCACCAAACCACCAACCACCAAGGCAGAATAACAAAGGTTTTCTAAAAGAGGATATTCTGAAAGAAGGGAATGAGGTAGAGAAATGAAAGCTTAGACAAATAATTCAAAACCTTCAGAGATCAAGTCCTAATGGTTTTTTTTCCTGATTATTTGATTCTAAATTAAAGGTAAACAACTTTGAAGAGAAAATGCTGTATTTTCACAGTAAATTTACCACGACAAATTTGGTGAATATATGTGGCTTTATTGAGGTTGTTTTAAATTTGATGAGAACATTTATTACAACCAGTTATATTTCTATCATTGAACATTCATTTTATTTCTTAGAGCATCTTATAATAGTTGAGTACAGGAACAGTCTTAAAGCAAATTAAATACTGGAAACCAGTATATCTTTCTTGTACATTTTTCTATGATATATTTGTACATAGATGTTTTATTAATAAAATTATACTTTTTCTGAAGACTTGCCCTATGCCAATTTAAGTTCATCTATTTGAGCCTAGTTGTTTTTAGATATATTTGTTCAATCTGTTTAACACAATGGTATAATTCATTGAAAATGTTATCAGTGATGATAACATATTCAGGATATGCAGGAGGTAAGTGTTGCAAATCTGGTTTTGTTGAGCATGTTATTGAGCAGTAGTAATGCCAATTTGGTTAAGATATGGTGATGGATCTATGTGGTAACGCTCGCTGTTAAATAATGTGACATTAATGTCCACCAGAAGTTTACATGCTGGGCAGATAATGATACCAATCAGAGAAAAGTGCCAATGTCATGTCAGATTTACCAAGACACATGTAAATTAGGAGCAGGAGTAACTCGCTCAGCACCTGAATTCTGCTCTGTCATTTAACAAGATCAAGGCTGCTCTAATTGTAACCTAAATTCTTCATTCCCTTCTACACCAATAACTGCCCCCCTCCTTGTTTATCGGGAATCTACTTCTGCCTTAAAAACATTCCCAATGTGCTCTTTTTTTTACACATTTACACTGTGATGGATGTTTGTGTAAATTGTGTTGTGTCTTGGTTCTTTGTCTTGTGTGTATGACTGCAGAAACCAAATTTCGTTTGAACCTCAATGAGGTTCAAATGATAATAAATTGTATTGTATTGTATTGTATTGAATAAGTCTTTCAAAGCCCTATGGGCAGGCCCTTTGCTATGGCACTCAAAATTGAGCTTAGGTGCATCCTGTTTCCATTGATTATCCTTGAGATGTTTCTACAACTTGATTGGAGTCTACCAGTGGTAAATTAAATTGATTGGACATGATTTGGAAAGGCACACACCTGTCTATATAAGGTCCCACAGTTGGCAGTGCATGCCAGAGCAAAAAACAAGCCATGAAGATGAAGGAATTGTCCGTAGACCTCCGATACAGGATTGTGTCGAGACACAGATCTGGGGAAGGGTATAAAACAATTTCTGCAGCATTGCAGGTCCCGAAGAGCACAGTGGCCTCCATCATTCTTAAATGGAAGAACTTTGGACCCACCAGGACTCTTCATAGAGGTGGCCGCCCAACCAAACTGAGCAATCGGGGGAGAAGGGCCTTGGTCAGGGAGGTGACCAAGAACCCAATGGTAACTCTGACAGAGCTCCAGAGTTCCTCTGTGGAGATGGGAGAACCTTCCAGATGGACAACTATATCTGGGGCACTCCACCAATCAGGCCTTTATGGTAGAGTGGGCAGACTGAAACAACTTCTCAGTAAAATGCATATGACAATTGGCTTGGAGTTTGCCAAAAGACACCTAAAGGACTTGCAGACCATGAGAAAGTCTGATGAAACCAATATTAAACTCTTTGGCCTGAATGGCAAGCGTCACGTCTGAAGGAAACCATGCACTGCTCATCACCTGGCCAATACCATAGCTACAGTGAAGCATGGTGGTGGCAGCATCATGCTGTGGGGATGTTTTTCAGCGCCAGTAACTGGGAGACTAGTCAGGATCAAGGGAAAGATGAACGGAGCAAAGTACAAAGGGATCCTTGATGAAAACCTGCTCCAGACCGTTCAGGACCTCAGACTGGGGCAGAGGTTCATCTTCCAACAGGACAACAACCTTAAGCACACAGCCAAGACAATGCAGAAGTGGCTTTGTGACAAGTCTGTGAATGTCCTTGTGTGCCCCAGCCAGAGCCCGGAATTGAACCCGATCGAACATTTCTGGAGAGACCTCAAAATAGTTGTGCATCGATGCTCCCCATCCAACCTGACAGAGCTTGAGAGGATCTGCAGAGAAGAATGGGAGAAATTACCCAAATACAGGTGTGCCAAGTTTGTAGCGTCATAGAAAATAGGTGCAGGAGTAGGCCATTCGGCCCTTCGAGCCTGCTCCGCCATTCAATATGATCATGGCTGATCATCCAACTCAGTATCCTGTACCTGCCTTCTCTCCATACCCCCTGATCACTTTAGCCACAAGGGCCACATCTAACTCCCTCTTAAATATAGTCAATTAACTGGCCTCAACTACCTTCTGTGGCAGAGAATTCCAGAGATTCACCACTCTCTATGTAAAAAATGTTTTTCTCATCTCTGTCCAAAATGATTTCCCCCTTATCCTTAAATTGTGACCCCTTGTTCTGGACTTCCCCAATATCGGGAACAATTTTGCTGCATCTAGCCTGTCCAACCCCTTAAGAATTTTGTAAGTTTCTATAAGATCCCCCCTCAATCTTCTAAATTCTAACGAGTACAAGCCGAGTCTATCCAGTCTTTCTTCGTATGAAAGTCCTGCCATCTCAGGAATCAGTCTGGTGAACCTTCTCTGTACTCCCTCTATGGCAAGAATGTTTTTCCTCCGATTAGGAGACCAAAACTGTATGCAATACTCCAGGTGTGGTCTCACCAAGACCCTGTACAACTGCAGTAGAACCTCCCTGCTCCTATATTCAAATCCTTTTGCTATGAATGCTAACATACCATTTGCTTTCTTCACTGCCTGCTGCACCTGCATGCCTTCTTTCAATGACTGGTGTACCATGACACCCAGGTCTCGTTGCATCTCCCCTTTTCCTAATCGGCCACCATTCAGCTAATAGTCTATTTTCCTGTTTTTGCTACCAAAGTGGATAACCTCACATTTATCCACATTATACTGCATCTGCCATGCATTTGCCCACTCACCCAGCCTATCCATGCCTCCTTGCATCTTCCTCACAGCTAACACTGTCCCCCAACTTCGTGTCATCCGCAAACTTGGAGATGTTGCATTCAATTCCCTCGTCCAAATCATTAATATATATTGTAAATAACTGGGGTCCCGGCACTGATCCTTGCGGTATCCCACTAGTCATTGGTTGCCATTCTGTAAAGGACCCGTTTACTCCTACTCTTTGCTTCCAGTCTGCCAGCCAGTTCTCTATCCACATCAATACTGAACCCCCAATACCATGTGCTTTAAGTTTGTATACTAATCTCTTATGTGGGACCTTGTCGAAAGCCTTCTGAAAGTCCAGATATAACACATCTTATCAGGTAGGCTGCACTACAATCCTTTGTCATTTACTTGTAAACCTGGTGGCAGAAACATATGCTGCCAGAACCCCTGTATTACAACTGTGATTAGGCATGAGGCTTAAAGGTTGCACCTTTGACCACCCAAAATGGAACTTCTATCATTCTTTTGCTAGGTTATTCTATGGGTCAGCTCACAACATCAAGGAAACAGCAAAACGCATAACCAAGATCAAATAGCTGTCTGGAATGGAGAAGAATTCATCTGATTGACCAGAGCAATGTGAAAAATGTGAAAACATAAATAAAAAGGAAAATGCATTTATAGACGAGAAACTGACATTCTAAATATCATTAACCTGAAATAAGCAATTCTGATTTCCATCTTTTGTTGGAATGCTACATCCACTGAAAGCTGTGTGACCCATTGGATTTCTGTCTCATCTTCACCATCATTTCCCAAAGAGCAACAGGTCATCAGGAATCTTAGAGAAGGATAACAGCTAAATTTCAAACCTGATATGATGGATGATTTAAAGACAAATCAAGTAAATAATGAAAAATAAAGTCAGGGAATGTTCAAAGAGGAGAAAAGCAGAACAATTTTTTTTTAAAGTTTTGAATTTGATAGGCCTTCAAGTCAAGAGAGTCAAAAGTGTTTAATTGTTATATGTACCAACAATGGGACAATGACATTCTTACATGCTGCAGTTTCCAGGCCCATTAATGCAATGCAGTAACACATAGATAATATATAATAGTGAAATATGCAATAAATTAATAACTAATACTCGGCAAACATACAGGTAAGAGTGAAAAAACGAAGACACAGTCTTAGAAGTCGAACAACAGCCTCTAACGTACATATTCATATCGTTCAAGTGGTTCAGTGAAGAGATTGCATTCCCCGTTGAACTATTATGGCAGCAGGTGAATTGGAGTGGGTCCATTTCCTTACTAAGGCAGGAATTGATATACGGCAGAACTAACTCTCAAATCACTTTGTTGCCATGAATATTAGTGCCAGCGGTCTGTAATCATTGAGGCATAACACCTTGCTCTTCTCAGGCACTGGTATTATTGATGTTCTTTTAAAGCAAGTAGGTAGGCGGCGCGGCTCTGGCCAGCAGCGGCCTCTGCAGTCTGTCCGCGTTTTTATTATTTTCTGTCTGTGTTTTAATGTAGTTTTTGTTATTTTTTGTTGGGGTGTGTGTGTGGGGGGGGTGGGGTGGGGTGGGAGGGGGGGGGGGGAAACTTTTTAAATCTCTCCCTGCACTGGAGACCCGACCTTTTTCCTCGTCGGGTTCCGTTGTCGTTGAGGCCGCAACGAGGAGCGGCCTCCAACAGGAAGAAGCCGGGGACTCAGGTGCTACTCACCGTCGCCGTCGCGGGGCTGGCCGAGTCCGGAGCGGTTGGAGCGGTGGAGGAGCGCTGCTGCTGCTGCTGCTGCTGCTGCTGCTGCTGCTGCTGCTGCTGCTGAGTCGGAGGCTGCTGCTGAGTCGGAGGCTGCTGCTGCGGGTCTGCGGACAGCGGCGCCGGGAGCCCGCGGATCCCTGGAGAGAGACCGCTTTTCGGGGCTCCTGCAACGGCGAATTCTCCCGCCCGAGTTGCGGGGTCGAAGAGCTCCTGGAGCGGGGCCTAACACCATTGCCCCGCGCGGCTGGAACGGCCGCGGGACTTTGCGAGCGCACACCGGGGGCTCCAACACCAAGACCCGGTGTGCGACCTTGCACCACCCGGCGTGGCTTTAATGGCCGCGGGACAATCGCCATCGCCAGCTGGGGGCTATGACTTTGACTCTGACATGGGGGGGGGGGGGGGAGAGAGTGCAGTGGGGAGATACGTTTTTTTTGGCCTTCCTTCACTGCGATGTGATGGATGTTTATGTAAAATGTAACTATGTTGTGTCTGGGTCTATTTGTGTGTAATGTATGGCTGCAGAAACGGCATTTCGTTTGGACCTCTAGGGGTCCAAATGACAATTAAATTGACTCTTGACTCTTGACTCTTGACTCTTAATATGAGAAGTTGCAGATGTCCATAGAAACTCTAGCCAGTTAATCCACGGTAAGAACATGGCTATCGTACACCATGGGCCCGACACTTTCTGAGGGTTAATCTTCATGAAGGATCATCTGGCATTGGCCTTGATGACTGAGATTACAGTATCGCTTCGGGCAATGGTGGCCCCAGGGTACATCAATGTTTTCCCTTTCAAGGCCAGCAAAGAAAGTACTGTACTTGTCTGGGAGTGATGCCTCACTATCACTCGAGGTACTACTTGGTTTCGCCCTGTCGGAAATGATAGTGTGTAAGCCTTGCTACAACTGTTGAAACATCCCTCTCACCCTCTAGTTAAGACTGAAAATGTCTCTCTGCTTTTCTGATTGCCTTATTGAGGTCACACCGGGACTTTCTTCATGACCCTGTATAGCTAGAATGCTAGAGATCTGAATATTTTTCACATCTCCTGTTCATCCAAGGCTTCCAGTAACAACTTATAGTAGAAATGAGACTCTACTGTTTAAATTATTCCTTTTCTGGAATGAAGCAGATGTCATGTATTAGAAGAATGTTGATCTCCTCACTGAAAAGGGTATTTATTCCGTTTATCCTAACTCTCGGTGAAGCATATTCAACAATATTATGAGACTCACAGAGACATTGATTCTGAACTGCCAATTTCACAAGGCTGCTGGCAGAGTGGGTCATATCAACCAGAATTGTTTCTGGTGTATAGCAAATCATGGGTATTTCTGATTCATCACGTTGCTGGTGATTTTGCCACTTGATAATGACAGTAAGAATTTCTTGCCATCAGCGTTGTTACCTGATCATTTTGGTACGACGTTGCTGCATATTTCTATGAAATAGAGATGCAAGTTATAAAATCATGGTGGATCTTCTGAATTCACAAGTAAGTCCACCTTGCTAATCAAGACAAAAATTGACAATTAAGAAAATATAAAATTATTGAGTGTAAGATTCAAGCATCCAATCTGATATTATTTGTATCATGAAAGATTGGCTTGGTTAGAAATATAACTTCTTTTTTAGGAATTTTTTTTAAAGTATTTATTTAATAGAAGTATTTTATTGAGAAATAATAATTGATTTTCACTCGAGTTTATTAATACGTCAATATTACATCCATTCAGAACAGCTACAAAGAAACAATTAACAAATTTGAAAATTATAAGAAGGCATCTGACTAGACAAGGACTTTGCTATTAATTTATTCCATAATATTTGTACTAAAATGTGTTTATCATTTGACTAAAGTTATAATTGAGGTCCAGATTTCTGATAGAAATAGCTCTGCAAAGAAACCTTTCTTCTTTTAAGATCAATGCTTGTTGCCTTTACAGTCAAATTCTGAAGCAGCTTTAATCAGAAAATAGATGGAATGGAGCCTTTGCTGAAGATTGGAAATGATCCAGTTACACTTGATCACCATGGAAACCCCAGTTTGCATATGCAGTGAAGCAAGGTGAGGTTCAATTCCGGAAGACAGTACTAAAGCTTATAGAAGTGCAAAGATTTGTTAATTTGATGTATTGTTATGACACCAAAATATTTCCGCGTTCTTCACCGTTTTGTTTACAATACTGTAACTAAAAATTTGTTTTAAAAAATGCATTCATTTTCTTGGCATATATCTCTTTACTATTTTAGCCAGAATCCAGGTTAGATTATCCATTGCGAGTTAATCTCCAGAGCACAGATTTTCCAACATGAGCAGAATGGGGGAAATAACAGGCAATGTTCACCAATGTTAGTAGCATTATCAATTCTGCATAACCCGAGATGGAGTGGGATTACATTTCATGATCTTATCAGGCCACCAGAGTTTGTAAGAGTACGTTTAGTTTTAGTTTTAGAGACACAGCGTGGAAACAGGCCCTTCGACCAACCGAGTTTGTGCCAACCAGCGATCCCCGTACCTTAACACTACCCTGCACACATTAGGGACAATTTACATTTTATACCAAGCCAATTAACCTACAAACCTGTACGCGTGGGAGGAAACCGAAGATCTTGGAAAAAACTCGCGCATTCTCGGAGATAAACCCCCTAATTTCTTTCCATTAATATCACCTACTAAATACATGTGGCTCCACTCATGCATGCTATTGGATCTATTAAACTTTGACCTCCCCCGTCTAATGCATTTCGTTGTCTCTGTACTGTACACTGTACACTGTACACTGACAATGACAATTAAAATTGAATCTGAATCTGAATCTGAAAGAAGGAATTTAAACTTTGACTTCTCCCATCCCCAGAGCTCACTTGAAAGTGCTCTTGCACTCCTCTGCTTGTATGCAACCTACATCCCTACAATTCAAGGAAGCTACATGTACATCCAACAGCAAACTGACTTTTAGGTCTTCATGGGATCAAGGAGCTCACCAATGTATCTTTGTTGGCTCTTTCAGAGAACCATCATACCAACCCACACCTCTGGTCTTGCCCCATATCTCTGCAATTGTTTTTATTCCTTGCATTTATCTAATTTCCTCTTGATGATTACTATTGAATTTGCTTCCAGCGTTCTACATTTCACTGTAAAATATTTTTTCCTCATGCCACCTTTCATCTTTTTGTTAGCCAAGGTATATCAATCAGTAAGCTATCAGCTGTTGGAAACAACCTCCCAATTGATACTTCATTTACAATTTTTACAATTTAAATGCTTCTATCAAATCTTAGATTTCTCTGCAAGAGTGGAAACAATTCTAGCTTCTCTCCTTAGAATGGTAATCCCTCATCACTGGATCTATTCCCGTAAATTTATTCAGCAACCTCTAAAATGTCAACAACTTTACTAAAGTGTGGTCCCCAGAACTGGTAGTGTCTTTAACATGGCTAGTATAATTCCCTGGCCTTTATCCATCTATACATAAAGTATTATGATTTCTTAAGCATCAAGATAAAGATTAGTTCCTGCACCCACTTAAAAATGCTCTACCCAACAGGATGGCTCATTTGAGGGTTCCTCTATGGGGAGTTACACATGGTTGAAATCTCAACGTACTACATTTCTGGCTCCTCAAAGTTTCAAACCATGTTTGGGCCTACACTGCTATTGGAATGGAAAGAGATGTGCTGCATCCTTTATGTGGAGCTGCTTGTTATAGTTTCATACAATATGGAAACAGGCCCAACTTGCCTACACCGACCAACATGTCCCATCTACACTAGTCCCACTTGCCTGAGTTTGGCCCATATCCCTCTAAACCTGTCATATCCATGTACCTGCCTAATTACTTCATACATGTTGCAATAGTCCCCACCTGAACTACCTCCACCAGCAGCTCGTTCCATACACCCATCACCCTTTGTGGGGAAAAAAGCTATCTCTCAGATTCCTATCAAATCTTTCCCCGTTCACCTTAAACTTATGCTCTCTGGTTCTTGATTATTCCCCTACTCTGGGCACGAGACTCTGTGCATCTACCCGATCTATTCCTCATCTACCCGATCTATTGCTTAGCTTGTGTATTTTAATTTATTTTACAAAATGCATCAAAATCATTGCAATGTTACAGTCGATAGATGCCCTCTGCTGTTGACTTTGGGTAGAATACAATTGAAAAGCAATTAAATTGCACAGGAATGATTTTGCAGCTAAAGTTGACATATGATGTTTATTTGTCAATAATATCTGACACAGAAACAAAAACTCAAAATAAAAGGATGATTTGCATTTATTTATCCCATTTCCAACAATTTGAATACGTCTTAAACATTTCATAGGAAATAAGATAGAACCGGTGACATTGCTACTCTGACCTAGGACCATACAATTAAGAACGTTTCAGTATGTGGTTTTGCTGCAAGTTAAAAATTGTGCTCGGTAGATTGATGAGTATTGGAAGCTGATGGAACTTCCTGGCTTCCTATTATGGTCTCCCATTGTGAGCTGGACACCAGGAATTCAAAAGGTTGAGGTTGGAACGAGTTATTTCAACCACACACCCTATCATTGACAGTTCACACTGTCTCAGAAGAGTAGTCCACATAAACAAAGACCTTTCCCACACCAAACCATTCATTCTTCTACCCACTGTCAGCAGGCAGAAAAACAGAAGCTTGAAAGCACTCACTGCCAGCTAAGGAACAGTTTGTTCCCCTGGTATGAGCTTATGTACAGCCCTTCCATAAGCTAGGGTACAAGGGAATTCTCCTTTACCACATTGCAGACATTGGACTTTGTCAGTGAAATTGTTACACTACAATGCTGAGAGCTATATTCTGCATATTTCCCTTGGCTCTACCTATTGTACTTCAGTTTGGCTTTATTCTATTTATGTAAAGTATTATCTGTTTTGACCGGTTAATATGCAAGACAAAGCTTTTCACTGTACCTCAGTAAATACTAAACCTAATTCTAAATCTACAGCTAAACCTGATGCAACTGCTGCCTCTAAGATGCCAATTAATCAGTCTCTGGGATGAATGTAAATATATCCATGGTGGGGTGATTCAAATCAAGTAAAAGGAAATCATAGTGGAAATCAGAGCAGGTTCATTTTTCAAACTCCTTTGAAAGTTGTTGTTCTAAGAGCTCCTTTCTGCTGATATTGGGTGGCGATAAAGCTTTGTAAAGGTGCCAACACACCATCCTTTGAAAACTTCACATGTTAATGTCTTCCCGTTCATATTCCATTAATTAACATAAAATAATATTTGTTGATCAGGTCATCGTGCCCTGGAATTCTTCTCCTTTCACAAAACAAACAGTCTTAAGTCTGTCCTAACATTTTCCTTAACCATTCCATTTAATGTTTTCATCCATATCAGATTACCTATTTATCAACATCTTTATAAGGTGTTTTGGAAGACCTACATTATACCATATAAATAAGGGCATTGTTTCAATATATCTATGGCACATATTTTCTTATAAACTTAGAAGGCCACTCGACTGAGTCTATGCCAAGTCTCCAGAATGTTCCCACCTGTCCCATTAACCTATAACCTATCCTGTCTTATTCTAGTGATTCTGCCATCCGACCACATTAAGATAATTACCAGAGACTAACCAACTGACCAACCGATGCACAGAACTAGGTCGCAGAACCTCCGAAGCAGGACTGACTACTGTGTCAAAGTATCATCAACTCACATAATTTGAATAGCAAAGCGTATTATTTTCTCACTTCCTTCCGAGTTTGGATTAACAATGACATATTCACGTTTGCAGACATCTGTTCTTACAGTTCTGTGCAGTATATCTCTCGTAACTTTATCTAACCTTTATCAAAAATGAAGAAACCAGAGGGAACGCAAAGATCTTGGCAGAATATTGGACATCATTGTTCTCTCACTGGCTTATGCCAATTTTGAAATTCAATGGTAGGTTTTCTCTTAAGGATAACCTTAAGGTTCTCTTAAGTCCAAGAACGTTCGCTCCAATCCCTGTGCAGCATCTACTATACACCAATGCAGTAGATTTTTTTAACTTATTAATAAACACATATTGAAGATGGCAGATCACATTTGGGTGTCAAGCTTTCTCTTTCTAAGGAGTGCTTCAAAACATAAATAGTGGCAAAATGTTTCCTTATATTGTGCAATGTAGGTCATTTGAAACAAAATAGCAACAAATGAAACATCACTGTTTCCATCAAGCCTTGCTATATTCAACAGGTGCCAGATGAAATGGTTCTCTGCTCTAACTTAAAGTGCCAGAGACCCAGGTTCGATCCCGACTATGGGTGCTGTCTGCAGGGGGTTTATATATTCTCCCCGTGACCTGCGTAGGTTTTCTCTGGGGAGCTCTGGTTTCCACCTACACACCAACGATGTACAGGTATGTAGGTTAATTGGCTTGGTATAATTGTAAATTGTTTTATCCCTAGTGTGTGGGATAGTGTAAGTTCGCTGGTCGGCGCGGACTCGGTGGGCCGAAGGGCCTGTTTCTGTTCTGTATCTCTAATCCACTACATCCACTGGCTCTCCCTTATACGTTTTACTTGTTACATCTTCAAAAAATTTCAGAAGATTAGTCAAGCAAGATTTCCTATGGGGGGCAGGGTAGAGAGAGAGGGAGGGGGGTAGAGAGGGTGGGAATGAGATTAGATAAGGAGGAGGTAGAGAGGCCACGGTGGTTATCGAGGAGAGGCGTGTGCATGGAGCGATTCTGGCCGAGCTTTCCCCCACTCCGTCGGAATTGCTCATAGGACCCACGGCCCGGGTCCCTTCCCGGGAGCTGGCCCCACGCAACATGAACCGCCTTTCCGAGATGCCCAGCGTGCCGTTCCGTGACGCCGAGAGGCGCGTACTGTACAGGCTGCTTCTGCACACTTCCGCACTTCCTCGCCCGTCTTCCGTCCGAATACGCCATGGCGTCCCTGTTACCACCTGATGGCGGGAGGGGTCCCCAGTGACGGTCTCTCTATAATGGAGTCCTCCCCCTTTGCATCGGGAGCCTGGGGTGGAGAGTGTTGCACATAGTTGTGGCCTGTAACAGGTACTTGAGCTGGTTCACGGACTCGCAAGCCACCTGTCACTTCTGTGGTGAGGAAGAGACCGTGTTTCATTTGTACATGCAGTGTGAGAGGTTGCAGCCTCCTGTTCGACTATCTGAAGGGGCTGCTCCTCAAGTTTTGGCTACATTTTAGCCCCACACTCCTGGTATTTGGGCGCCCGGTACAGAGGGGGGAAGACCGGGAGGGTGGGGGGAGCTCCCTGTCCGCCTGGTCCTGGGCCTAGCCAAGATGGCCATTCGCGAGTCCACGATAGTCGACGGCCACACCAGGGTTGACTGCCTGCCACTTTTCCGGGCCTACGTCCGTGCCCGCGTGTCCCTGGAGAGAGAATACGGGGTGTCCACGGGGTCTTGAGGCCTTCCGTGAACGCTGGTCGCCACGGGAGGTTAAGTGTTTTGTTGATAAATTTGGCGTTAAATTCATTTGATGATCGCTGGTTTGTAAAACTGTCCACATAGGCACTTTGATTGTGCTAATTTGTATATTTATTTTTATGTTTTTGAATACAAATATTTGTACAATTAAACAAAGGAGTGTCCCATCCTGCCTTGCGAGGGCATTGGAACATCATGCGAGTGCGCTGGTGTACCCATCCCTCCCGGAGTGTCCCATCTTGCCTTGAATTGATTGTGACTTCACTCGGGGTTTTTTTTTTAAATGTGCGCGTTTTCTGGCTTTTTTAAAAACTTTAAACGATTAAAAAGTCTAGAAATATAGGTGGGAATGCGACGGGAAGGTGTAGAATTTGTGAAAGTTGGAAGGCTGTGGCGTTTGGAAGAAAATAGAAATTGACACACACACAAACAAGATGAAGAGTTTCAGTAATAATATAGATGACACCTGGTATAAAGATAGGCTTAAAGATGTATACAGATTTGTACAGCTCTTCCAAAGAACAGAAATGGGAGAATGGGTTAAATAGTCCTTCAATCAGCAAGAAAAAAAGATTTGGCAATTTCGCCAAAGTAATAGTGATAATAAATAAAAAATACAACAAAAAAAACAGCAACAAAAAAAATTGTTAAGGTTATGTTGTGAGGTATTTAGCATTTTGTCATGCATATACTTAGAAACCTAGCGCACCAAAATCTGTTAGCATCAGCTATGTGATACATTAATGGCATAATTAATATTGCTTTTGCATGATTCCCAGGCAAAGCAGCCCAGGAAAATAAAAAGATTGGAAATTTAAAAGCAAAAAATATGGAGTTTTGGAATGTGAAATAAAAACAGAAAATGTCATATACTCAGCAAGTCAGGCAACATCTGTGGAGAAACAAATTGAACGTTTCAGATTGAGGACTTTTTAATCACGATTCATATGAAAGGTTATTGAGCCCAAAACATTCACTCTGTATCTCCCTCACTCGCTTGCTCCCATGATGCCTGCTGAGTATTTCTGATACTTTGTTTTTACATTAGTTTCTAAATGAAAGACACAACATGCTGGAAGCACTGCCATTATTTTTATAAACCAGCTTTTGCAGTTCCTTGTTTCTACAAAGGTTTCTAAATATTGGTTCATTGAATGCTCTGTTGAATTCTGTAGGAATGTAACTTTACATTCAATGGACAATAGTATTAATAAATTACTTCAGTCTCCAAAAATTAAAATACTTCAATGCTCAAAAATCAGAAATAAAATAGTGTTGCGTGTACTCAGCAGGCTAAGCAACACTTACAAAATAAAAAGCAACAGAGTTCATACTTCATGTTCCCCTCTCAGACCTTTTGTTGTCTTTATGGCTTGTTTCTTCCAAACATCAGAGAATAGCAAGGCATTTACTCTATAATTTCCTCTTTCTTTTGTATTGTTCAATGCTGTTGACAATGTAATTCTGCCATTACTCTGGCACAAATCCCCAAGAAAATCTGTGCCAATATTAAGCAACTTTGACATTACTGAGAAAATAGTATCAGTGTTTTGTTTTTCATAGTGCCAGTGTTTTGTTTTTCCTTGAACAAGAGTATTGCAGTAGTCTGCTGGGCAACGGAGAAGATTGGAGTTGGCAGAACAGTCACACAACAGTTAAGATGCAATTCGTCATTAATCATGATATAACAAACATGTTACATCTTCACACAGATACTATGTAAATACACTGCGAACACAAGTGAGGCTATGTTAACCGTGCTGGCAACAATGAAGTTGCATGCTGTTAAAATTGCTACAGAGCACACGTCATCTCATTCCTGCTGCCTCCCAGCAGCTGCCATTTAACTGCTCCTATTTTTAGGTGGATGAGAAAACACCCACAGAAAGAGACGAGCCACGTGAATGGAGGTAAATCTTGGCTCAGGTGGAAACTAGGATCCAAGTGGAACTGTGATGCGATGCCCCTCACAGCGAACAATCCAACATTCAAGGACATGCTCACATGAAAGCAATTGGGTCAAAATAATGTCATTTAAATAACATCTTTAACGTAGTAAAATAATTTAAATTGCTGCAATACAACATGAAACACCAAGTCATGAAGAAAAAAAAAATTAAAGGAGGAATGGAATGGGTCAATCTGATTTGAGGATGAAAATCTAGGACTCCAGGGCATAGCCTCAGAATAAAAGGCTTACCTTCAGAAAGGAGATGAGGAATTTCTTTAGTCAGAAGGTGGTGAATCTGTAGATTCAGATTCAAGATTCAGATTCAATTTTAATTGTCATTGTCAGTGTACAGTAAAGAAGTACAGAGACAACGAAATGCGTTTAGCATCTCCCTGGAAAAGCGACATAGCAAACGATTTGAATAAATAATAATAAGTGTCCGGGGGGGGGGGGTGGTGGTGATTGGCAGTCACCGAGGTACGTTGTTGAGTAGAGTGACAGCCGCCGGAAAGAAGCTGTTCCTCGACCTGCTGGTTCGGCAACGGAGAGACCTGTAGCGCCTCCCGGATGGTAGGAGGGTAAATGGTTGGGGTGAGAGCAGTCCTTGGCGATGCTGAGCGCCCTCCGCAGACAGCGCTTGCTTTGGACAGACTCAATGGAGGAGAGCGAGGAACCGGTGATGCGTTGGGCAATTTTCACCACCCTGTGCAATGCCTTCCGGTCGGAGACAGAGCAGTTGCCATACCATACTGTGATGCAGTTGGTAAGGATGCTCTCGATGGTGCAGCGGTAGAAGTTCACCAGGATCTGAGGAGACAGATGGACCTTCTTCAGTCTCCTCAGGAAGAAGAGACGCTGATGAGCCTTCTTGATCAGAGTAGAGGTATTGTGGGTCCAAGAGAGGTCATCGGAGATGTTGACTCCCAGGAACCTGAAGCTAGAAACACGTTCCACCTCCGTCCTGTTAATGTGGATGGGGGTGTGCGTGCCGCTTCTGGACTTCCTGAAGTCTACAATGAGCTCCTTGGTCTTCTTGCAGTTAAGGGCCAGGTTGTTGTCAGCGCACCATGCTGCTAAGTGCTGGACCTCCTCCCTGTAGGCCAGCTCATCGTTGTTGCTGATGAGGCCAATCACCGTTGTATCATCTGCATACTTGATGATGGTGTTAGTACCATGTACAGGTGTGCAGTCATAGGTGAAGAGGGAGTAGAGGAGGGGGCTCAGCACACAGCCCTGTGGAACGCCGGTGTTCAGGGTGAGGGTTGAAGAGGTGTGCTTGTCAAACCTCACAGACTGGGGTCTGTTGGTTAGAAAATCCAGTATCCAGTTGCAGAGGGAGGGGTCGATGCCCAGGTTACCGAGTTTGGTGATCAGTTTTGATGGTATAATGGTGTTGAATGCTGAGCTGTAATCGATGAACAGCATTCTTACGTAAGTGTCTCTGTTGTCGAGGTGGGAGAGGGGCGGAGTGAAGTGCCGTTGAGATGGCATCCTCCGTACTCCTGTTCTTGCGGTAGGCAAACTGATAGGGATCCAGTGTGGGGGGTAGGCAGCTTTTGAGGTGTGCCAGGACCAGCCTCTCGAAGCACTTGGTGATGATGGGGGTAAGTGCAACTGGGCGGAAGTCGTTGAGGCTTGCCGCAGTGGAGTGTTTTGGCACTGGCACAATGGAGGTGGTTTTAAGGCAAGTGGGGACAACTGCTTGGGCAGGTGACAGGTTGAAGATGTCAGTCCAGACGTCTGTCAGCTGCGCAGCACAGGCCCTGAGCATGCGCCCGGGGATGCCGTCAGGGCCAGCAGCTTTACGTGCAATAGTCCTACTCAGTGCCACGTATACGTCGTGGGAGTGAGTGTGAGGGGTTGGTGATCGGCAGGTAGCACAGCCTTGATGGCTGTCTCTAGATTGTCCCTGTCGAAGCGGCCATAGAAGTGATTAAGCTTCTCAAGGAAGGAGGCGTCGCTGGGTGTGGGGGTGGTGTTGGAGGGTCTGTAGTCCGTGATGGCCTGGATGCCTTGCCACATGCGTCGGGGGTCGGAGTTGTTATTGAAGTTCTCCTCAATCCTGAGTTTATGGCAGTGCTTGGCCTTCCTGATGCCCCTCTTCAGGTTAGCCCTGGATGAACTGTAGGCTCGAGCATCGCCTGACCTGAAAGCGGTGTCCCGTGCTTTCAGCAGTAGCCTGACCTCGCTGTTCATCCATGGCTTCTGATTCGGGTATATGGTCACCTGTTTGAGGGAGGTGACACTATTGATGATGGAGTTTATAAAGTCCAAAACAGAGGATGTGTAGGAATCAATGTCCGTGTGGGAGTCAAGGGTGGCCTGGGCTGCAAATGCCTTCCAGTCAGTGTTTCCAAAGCACTGCAGAATTCATTGCCAAAGTCGGCTGTGGAGGCCAAATCGTTGGGTATTTTTAAGTTGAAGATTGACGCTTGATTAGTACAGGTGTCAGGGGTTACGGGGAAAAGGCAGGAGAATGAGGATGAGAAGAAAAGATAGATTAACCATGACAAAATGGCAGAATAGACGTGGTCCAAATGGGCTAATTCTGTTCCTAGAACTTATGAAATTCTAGAGCTTGGGATCTATGCTGTTGGAATCATGGCCACCAAAGCTGGAAGCGCAAAGAACCTGAATTTGAGCATCTCAGATATCTTGAGGTTGTAGGGATGGATCTGTTAGAGAAATGGAAGGTACAAGGCCAATAGATTTTCATTTGAAGAGTGGACGAACCAGGAGAATAGTGTGTCTGGAAGTACAGGGGTAATGGATATGCCAGCCCTGGGTCGAATTAAGATACCGGGCAGAGTTTTAGACCAGCTCGGGTTTGTGATGATTATATAGTGGGAGATGTTGAATGATATTTGAGAGACATAAATTAAGCTTCTGAAGCAGATTAGAATGGGGTGATTCCCTGGAGATGGAAATAGGGACCTTGGTGTTACCCAATTAAGGAACCATAAGTTCATAAGTTCAGCTCTTTGTTCAAGCTCGAATGCAATTGACTTGGTTAGGCATTCAGAAGAATCCTATGCAGGAATTTATCGAGCTCAGACTTGGAATAAAACCAGATTGGGTTGATTTCATCCAAGTGGTGAGAATAATATGATGACCAATGCACAAGCTTATGGATGTTTTCTTGACAAACAAAAAGCTTCTATGTGAATCAAGTGGTCTTCTGCTCAATCTTGTGCCAACTTGATTTCTGTGGGCAATATCTGCTTCCACGTTGCTTTCTTGGATTTTGAATAGCTTTTTGTGGACTTTGACAAGAAGTTACCTGTACAGCAGCTGTACTGGCATAGTTCAGCCCGAGCTATAGTTAGCTCTGGAACACAGGTCCTCAAATCATTACATTTAAAATCTCCGCATGCAACAAGATTTTTTTCCATATTTAATCCAGCCTAGATGTAATAAAGGCATTTAAATAATTGTTGTTATGTAATGACACATACTTTTTGGTTTCAGCTTGTATTGCATCTGCAGAGATTTATAAATAGAGATGGAACAAGAATAAATGGCGTTTAATTCATGGAACATGGGGCACTGAAAGATATGCTGGCTCCAGAATGGCCATGAGATGAGACAAACTGGTGAAGAACAGAAAAGAAATAGTAGCTGGAATGACTGAAAGGACATATAACGTATGTAAAATATATATCCTCTGATTAAAATTGATTGGGAATTGTTTGTCCACAGAAGACAGCAATGTTGAATCTCTGCTCTCGAACCCCAACTTGATTAACATCATTCTTCTATTTGTAATTTAGTGCAGTGGCCATCAAAACCCTAAATATCACCAGTTACACGGAAATTTGAAAAATTAACAATGTATTTCAGGCCCAAATCTTTGGGGCGGCACGGTGGTGCAGCGGTAGAGTTGCTACCTTACAGCACTTGTAGCACCTGAGACCTGGGTCTGATCCCGACTCTTAGTGCTGTCTGTTTGGAGTTTGTATGTTCTCCCCGTGACCTGCATGGGTTTCCTCCCACACTCCAAAGACGTACAGGTTTGGAGGTTAATTGGCTTGGGTACAAATTGTCCCTACGGTGTGCGTTGTGTTAATATAGGGTTGGTGTGGACTTGGTAGGCCAAACGGCCTGTTCCCATGCTGTATCTCTAAACTAAACAAAACTGTGTGTTTTGAGGGCCATTTTCAAGTTAAGTCAAAGACCCGTGTCCAAAATTTGTTTTTTGCGCTACCATATGTTTTCTGCGTCAGGCTGTTGTGTATGTAACAACAGCGTGTTTAGAAAATTGGAACAAGCATAAGCCATTCACTCCTTCAAAAGTGCCATTGTTCATAGCTGATCATCCAACAATATATACTTCACTTCCTACCCCATCCTTTGATATCTTTTGCAAAATTTATAGATTTTGTAAATATCTTCGACTACTCAAATTCACCTCTGTGGTAGTTAATTCTACAAGTTCAACACCATTCAAGAAATTTCCCCACCTCTGTCCTGTATCTCTTGCCCTGCAAGTCGAGATCTTGACCCAAGTCGAGATCTCCCTCCCCCACCACCCGAACCCAGCCAGGTGAAGCATCCTCCTCACATCTGGCTGACCTTTCAGAACCCAGTTTCTGTTTGATCCACTGACAATTTCTCAATTATACCTAGGCAATCTAATCACTCCACATAGGCCATACCATTCTAGGGGTTTGTCTGTAGACTTAAGGGCCTGTCCCACTTTCACAACCTAACTCATGACCTCTGCCGAGTTTGCCCTTGACTCGTACTCACAGCATGGTTGTCACGAGGTCGTAGCAGGCCGTGATGCTAGTTGTAGGTACTCGTGGCATCAAGTAGGTCGGGGCGTTTTTCTAGCCTGATGAAAAATGTCCACGAGTAAAAAAGGTCGTGAATTAGGTTGTGAAAGTGGGACAGGCCCTTAAATTGCTCTGGGATTGTCTCAAGACCGTGCAATTGTAGCAAGACAAGTCTATTTCCTGCAACAGCATATTTGATTTTAATGACTGCTATGTAAGAATATCCAAATCTCTCGAATCTAACACCATCTAAATAAAATAGCACTGTTAAGATATTACTGTCAAAGTAGATAACATTATTTGCCCACACTCCTTAGAATACATTCAAAATACTGCAACATACCTTCCAAACAAAGCCCTGATGGACAATGGCACAGGAGTCAATGGTAACTGTAAAGCCCTCAGAAACCCAGAGTACAACTGCTAAACTAAAACATCTAACTTGCTCCTTAAATTTTCAAATCACTGGTCGTCACTCTGCCCTTCCCTGGCCTTCTGAGCACTCCAATCATTGCATGAATTTTTCTGCTTGGTTCTACTCCACTGATCTTCCAGCCCAACTATCTGCACAATCCTCCCCCCACCAATCATCTTCCAAAGCTCTCCAGCATGACTTTCTTTCCAAAATCTACCTCTTTTCACTCGCAATACTGCACCTATGTTCTCTGATGTCCTTAATGGCAAGAGATTGTAAGTGGCTGATCTGTTCAACAGTTCCCGATGCCCTAGATCATGTGATCTATCGTTCCTGGGCCTTTTAGAGTTGCTGGAACAGTCTGGATAGAGATTAGGCTGGTTCTGGAATACCAGCTGGAATATAGTCAAGGCCCGTGGTCTATTTCTTAATCCAATTGCGTCACAACATCATGTGAAGCGAGATGAATGGGCCACAACAGGATGGTGCCTAAAACATAGCGACTCTTTGGTATGGACTCAGGGTGGTCTAGCATCCTGCTCTCTGTTACTTAGTATACTTGTGTATATTGCGATTTTAATTGGTTCTCAAATTGTTGCTTTTACAGCATTGTGAGAATATGGAGTCACACAATCACTTCCAAAAGGACGAAGGAATTAATGCAACTTTCTCCTTCTGCCACTGCCATTGACAATCATTCTTTAACACGTGGAAAAATAATGCACTGCAAAAGTCTAGTTCTTCCATGGTTGGATCCTTTATTCATATATTTATAAAATCATTAACATAACATTTTGGGGACACAATCTATTACTAGAAGGGTGCCACAAAGAATTATGTTTGGGCCTCAGCTGTTCAGTCCATATTAATGATTTGGATGAAGAGAGCAGGAAGATTTTACACATATTTCCTGGAGTTACAAAGCTCGAGTGCAGATGTGGGTCGCAGAGAATATGCAGAAGCCCCAGATTATGTGAAGGACCAAGGACATAGCATATGGGAGATAATGTAGAAAAGTGCAAGTTCATAAACTTTGGTAGAATAGAAAAGCAGATTTACTTTTAAATGAGTGTCTGAAAGGTGCTGATGTTCGTATGAACTTGGGTCCCTTGTACACAAAGTTAACGTAAATTGGCAGCAAGCAATTGGTGAGACATATGGGACATTAACTTTTATTATAATAGGATTTGAATAGAGGAATGGCGCCTTACAGCAAATACATTTTGTACCATATCCGGCACATTGTGGTCTCATCTCACAAGGACAACCAGTGAAAAGGTAGGACCTCGCAAGGGTAAAGGAGGGAATTTGTGCTTGAGTCAAAAGTTGTACTAGAGATACTACATTAGTACTTTGTTTTCACTGAGAAGGACATGGTAACATCAGGGTAAAGAATGCTAATATGCAAGGACACTATGAGAGTAAGGAGGAAGTGGTGTTGGGCTTTCGAAGAGCATGAAGGTGGGCAAATCCCCAAGGCTTGATGGGATCTATCCCAGTTTATTGTGATAGGCAAGAGAGGAGATTGCAACAGAGTTGATGAGAGAATGGACAATGAACCCCACATATGCTAAAGTAACTCAGCAAATCGGGCAGCATCTCTGGAGAAAACGAATAGGTGACGTTTTGGGCCTGGACCTTTCTACAGACTGATAGTAGTTGTTTGGAGGGGGAGAAACTAGAAACAAGGGAAAAAAAAGCAGAACAAATTGAGCCGGCAACAGATGATCTCAGGCAAACAGGTTCTCTGATAGGCCGACTGATGGCTAGAGACAGTGCGAGGCCAAGAAGGATTCATCATCGTGAACTGTGGAACAGGTTAGCAGACTATTAGTGGAGGAAGGAGGGGGTGGGTGGGAAGGGAGGTGTTTGTAGAAGTTACCTAAAATTGGAGAATTCAAGTCATACCACTGGGTTGTCAGCTACCCAAGCAAAATACGTGGTCAGCATGGGGAATGGGAGTTAGTGGTTAGAAACCGATTTTGGGAAGGCCAAGTCGCTATCCCCTACTCTCAATTCTTCCATTTCCATCAGATTGGCATCCAAGATGACGTTTACCATACGAGAACATCCGAGATGTCCGTTCTTTATCGAACCTGGTTTCTACCCGGCTGTCATGGATGGATCCCTCACCTTTGTTTCCTCTGTGTCCCAGTGTTCTGCTCGCTTCCTCTCTCCCACCACTAGTCACATCTTTCCAACTCCACCCCATTCCACCGTCTGCTCTCTCCTTGGTTCACTCATCCTATCCAACCAAAACCACCTCCTCCTCAGGGACTGTCCCCTGCAACCGTAGGAAATGTAATACCTGTCCTTATACCTCCTCTCTTGACTCCATCCAGGGACCCCGACAGTTCTTCTAAGTGAGACAGGGTTTCACATGCGCCTCGTCTACTGCACCTACTGAGCTACTGTACATTGGCTAGACAAAGAGTAGACAGCAATCATTTCGCTGAATGCTTGGTCCATCAAGACCCAATGGATCTCCTGGTTGCTAACCACTTTAACTCCTCTTCCCATATTGACTTTTCTCTCCTGGGCCTCCTCAATTGCAAGAGCAAGGCCACGTGCAAATTGGAGGAATATTATCTCATATTTCACTTGGGTGGCATACAACACAACAGTAGGAACGTTGATCCCCAATTTTAGGTAACTTCTACAAACACTTCTCTCTTCTTCCCACCCTTCCTCCACTAAAAGTTTGTAACCATTCCACAGATCGCAACAATGTATCAGTTACTCCAGTATTTTTCGTCTATACAGTATTATGCAAATTCACATTTCCATTAGATGAAATTAGTTAAAATTGCAGATTCTGGAGCCCCCCCTCCTCAAATTCTGGAAATACTCAACAAGTCAGCAGTGGAAAGCAAATATAAATATTCTATTATTTAGTATTTTGACACGACTGATACAACCACAAATATGTAGCCGAATAAGTGTCACCTTTGCCATTTTCAAAATAATGAAATATACACAGTGTATAACATAAGAATGGAAATATTCCTTCAGATGTATTTATATAGTCGCAGTTATAAAAGACTCATCTTACAGCACTTTGTAGCCAAATTAAGTCCTCACTGTTGTGACACTCGAAATGACACGCTGTAACAGAGAACACGTCCATTAGACTCTTGAAACCATAAGTATTTATCATAGTACTTCATTCAATAAAGTTGAGGACTTCGCTTTGCAAATCTAAAAGGGTGATGCGGGGATTAGTATGGTTAAAATGTCACGAAGAGCAATTTAAATCTCAAGAAACAAACTGCATTTGATCACGAAGCGGTGACGTCAGGTATTGCATGAAGGCGTTAACAATTATTTTTTGAAGGTAGACATTTCAGTCCAAAGATACTAGCGCTTCAGTCTGAAGAAGGGTCTCGACCCGAAACGTCACCCATTCCTTCTCTCCAGAGATGTTGCATGACTCGTTGAGTTATTCCAGAATTTTGTATCTACCTATTGAAACCAGCATCTACAGTTCTTTCTTAAACAATTATTTGTTTGATACGTCACCCATTGAAAAGATAACGGAATTAAAATGTAACGGAATTCTAACGGTCGACTGGTGGTACATGATAATCAAACCATTTCATAAAACTTTAAAAAAATCCCCCAAATGAAAAAAGGCAGAAGACAGAATCAGGAACAAATTAGTTACGTTGAATCTAACCTACTTGTAACTTTAATTATACTTACCATTCAAACGTACTTATACGGCAAACCCGGATAAAGCACATTAAACCTGGCTAAAGTCAAGCACAAATGCACCCCATTTCTATCGAAGTGCAAAGGTGCTCAACAACCATCAACTGTTAATCACAATATAGTTGAGACATCACTCTTATTACTTGGAGAGTTTTGGAAGTTCTGTCATGGCAACAAAGTGTAAATGTTACTGGTAACGTTTCGCTGAGATCGAGGGTTCCGATTCTGCTACAAGGAGACGCTCCGGCTGCTGCAAGCCGACTTTCCCCATAGTTGCCCGGCGACTATCCTCCTGCACAGGACCAAAGATCCTATAGCGGGGGCTCTTTGCACAGGACCGCTTCCCGTGAGCTGCTGCAAGTAGATGCTCGCCGGCGATGATCCGCCTGTCCTGGAGCTGCTGCATGGGGACGCTCCCAGAGATGATGATGTGCTGCCCGCTACCCAGACGTGCACAGTGACCATTCGCCCTGTCCTGGAGCTCCTGCAACTTGCAGTGCAAGGAGCCGCGCGGCGACCATCCACCTGCACAGGGCTGCTGCACGGCGACCATCCACCTGCACAGGACCGCTGCATGGAGCTGTTGCCCGGTGGTTGCTGCAAAGATCCGACCAACTTGCGGCGCGCGGGCTGCCCGGGTTACTGCACCTGCGCACTGGGCCGCGTCCCCTCGACATGTCGCGAGACCGCGCAGACAATCGAACCGAATCACTCACCGGTAACGATCCGCCGCTCACTTCCTTTCCGGAGACGGAGAGTCCCCACACTAACCCCACACTAACCCCCTACACAACACTAACCCCCCAATAACCCCCTACAACCCCCTACACCACACTAACCCCCCAACTACATTCTCAACGCCTGCATCTTGATAATTAAAAAAAACTATCACAAACAATAACAAAACTCAGCCGCACAGATCAAACAAAAAAAAAGGGGAGAGGGAGGAGGGTGCGATTGAGGAAGTGGCTGCATTGAGCAGCAGGGGATAGACACGAAATGCTGGCGTAACTCAGCGGGACAGGCAGCATCTCTGGAGAGGTGTGGATTCGGGTTTACATCCAGCAGCATCTGCAGCCGCTTCGCTTCCCACACACCGGGTGGGTACCCGGGCAGGGGGTTTACTTTCTCTCCCCCCTCCTCCCTGCGACGGGCGGAGCGCTACACGGGGACTACTTTCGGTCGGCCGGTCCCTTCCATTTTCTCGGCTTCTCCGAGCGGACTCGGCGGCTTTTCCGGGTTCGCCTTCAACCCTGTTATTGTGTGTGTGAGAGAGGGGGAGAAACCCGCAGCCACCAGCCCTGAACCCCGCACACACCATAAACACACACCACAACATGGCTCTGAAAAGAATCCACAAGGTAAGCGGCGCCTGGCCCAGCCACGCCCGGCCTGCCTGCCTGCCTGCCTTGTCTTGCATGCCCGCTCGCTCGCTCGCTCTCGCCTTTTCTCTCTTGTTTCCTCTTTCTTTTCCCAAAGCGCCCCGGTCTTCCCGGCGTAATTGTCACTCGATCCGTCCGCCATGGGCGACATTTGCTGCTGGGAGTGGGATATAGGGCCTCGGGCCTGCCAGCCAGTCGGCTGGCCTTCACCTTCCCTCCCAACCTACTTCCTTCCCCCCCTCCCTCCCTCCTCCCCCCTCCCTCTCTCCTCCCCCCCCTCTCTCCCTCCTCCCTCCTCCTCTCCCTCCTCCCCTCTCCCTCTCTCTCCACCTCCCTCTCTCCCTCTCCCCCCCCTCCCTCCTCCCTCCTCCCTCCCTCTCTCCCCCCCCCCCTCTCTCTCCTCCTCCCCTCCTCCCTCATCCCCTCTCTTCTCCCTCCTCCTCCCTCTCGCCTCCCTCTCTCCCTCCTCCCTCCTTTCCCCATCCCTCCTTTCCCCCCCACCCTCCTTTCCCTCCTTCCACCCTTTCCTCCCTCCCTCCTTCACTCCCTTCATTCCCTTCATCTTTCCCTTCCTTCTCCCTCCCTCACCTCTCTCCCTTCCTTCCCTCTCCCTCCATTCCAACCCCCTTCTCCAGCCCAGTAGTGGGAATGCTTAGGGAGGGCAAGTAATTTTATTAACAATTAATACTAACCCCCTTTCCTCCACCTCGTTCAACATACCTCCACCCCACCCCATGGTCGGGTCTGCCAGCCCGCCTTCTTTGTCTCCCACTTCTCCAGCCCTACTGTGGTAGTGGAGTCAGGGAGGATGAGTGATTAAAAAAACAAACTAACTCCATTCCTCTTCATCCTCCTCATTCAGCAGATCCTTCACACCACCCCATGGTTGGCTGGTGGGTGGGTCGCAGTGGGGTAATGGGAACAGCTGTGCCTCTGCTCCTTGATGGGAGGAAGGAGGATGTCCCAGGCCCAGCACCATTGGCAAATGTCACGGTGCTGTCCGGAGCCGTTGACCTAGGCCTTGGTGCCTGTGGGAGATGACTGGGCCTTGGCGAATAGCTGCGAACCGGAGAGAGGGGACCTGTCCGTGCCCCTCTCGGACTCACGGTTGGTGTAACACTCATAGATACATAGAAAATAGGTGTAGGAGTAGGCTGTTCGGCCCTTCGAGCCAACACTGCCATTCAATGTGATCATGCCTTCTCCCCATATCCCTTGATTCCACTAGCCCTAAGAGCTCTAACTCTTTTGAATGTGTCTAGTGAATTGGCCAGAGAACACTCGCTGTGGGAGTTTCCATATGCGGGGATTGTTTCTCTCCAAATCTGTCAGTTTCAAACAAATTCAAAATCGATCTACATTCTTCCTGTCTCACTGGCGAGTGAGACCTGGAGAAAATGTGTCATCCTTTAAAGTTTTTTTTTAAATGCGACGTTGGATAATGATTCCTTCAATTGTTGATTTCGGTGGAGATCTAGACAACCGGCTTGAATTGCAAGTCAAATCCAGGCTTTAATGTTTGCGTTCTTATCATTGGAAGAATTGAAAAAACAGTGACCCATTTCATGTTGTAAGTTTATTTTTATTCTGCATTTTAACCAGCATGTTTCCATTGGAATATTGTCTGCCAGATAGTTCAGATGGTAACCATGGCCTGATAAAAGGCCTTGGATTGGATTGTGCTTGAACCTAACATTTGGAAATTACTTGAGGGTTTTTTTTTAATGTAATGGCAGAAATTTCAATTATTTTTGACAAAAGAAAGTACATGTATATTAAGATGGTAGAGAAAAATGCTGGAGAAACTCAGCAGGTGAGGCAGCATCTTTGGAGCGAAGGAAGGAAATGGGCGACGTTTAGGGTTGAGACCCTTCTTGAGACTAATTAAGATGATCTGTCTTGGTTTGAGTTATTAAGTTTGTTTCAAGCAACATTTTTTCATTATAACTTACTCCTGCCTCTTGATCTGCTTATCATTTGCTTGGACATTTTGTTTGATAATATTTGGGAATGACTTGCATTAATGTCGGAATGAAAATTTAAAATGCCTGTTTTATGTTACCTTTTTCCCCTACTGGTTAAATGCTTTGCCTGGGATTTTGAGTCTTGATTTTGTTCCCTTTTCAAGATGGATTAAAACTGGTTGATCCAGGCAAATTGATGAACTGTTGTTTTTGTCGTGATACTTGTCACTTGATAACCAAGATCCATTGAACTAATGCTTTTTTCCCCTTTCATCTAATCCTCCAATGGTTTGCCCTCCATGTTCTTTACTACTGCTTTTGCAATAACCAGATTTCTCTTAATCTCTTTTTCATCCTTCATTTGGTGGTTATTCTATCAGTTGACAAGGAACCCTGAAATTTCCTCCAGAGGTGCTCTACCTCTCCTCCTCAGAAAGCTTTTATTTCCACTGATTGCAAGGTCAAATATTAATATTTTTAGAACATTTAAAGTGTGAATTCCAGTCTTTCCTGGCTTGTTATTTGGCAAGAGCAGGCAAATTTGAACAGTCATGCAGAAGTCTTATACCTTCCTCACTTTAGAATAAACTGCACCAGCTAATTTGATGCAGTTGGAATTGTGTGTACAATTTCCATCACCCATGAGGAGGCAGACATAATTTTGAAAAGGTGTGGTGAAAGGCAGCGGGGATCCGTTTAGACATCCAGGTGTCCATGAAATATATACTTTAATACTTGATGTGAACTATTCACGGTGGTAAATATACGGATATCGCTGTCAACTGAGATAGTGGACTGTTTTTATACCAGTTGAATAAGTGTCAGAAAATGTAGGGGTTATCGTTCCCAACCACCAAACTAAACAAATCACTCTGGTCTTTTCTAATTCCAATCATTCTAGCTCTCTCAACTTAATTATTTTAGTGAGTACCCATAATTCAGAAAATGCAGGAATTATAAGTGCAGGTTTTAAAATGATGAAATGTCATTAATTTAGGTTTGCTGTCATATTTTGTTTCCCAGTTTTGTTTTGGACCTAAAATTCTCATCCTTTTTGATCTGCATTTTGTTGTATCCATAAGGTCATTTACACCTCCAAAACATCCTTGCTCTTTAAAAAAAAAACCCCAAAAACACCCTTAATGCCAGTGTATTGCAGAACTTGGCTGCACTAGGCTCCAAGTTTCGCAATATTGGTTCAATTATTTTCTGTTTCTGTGGAGGGTAGTAAATGTATGGAGTGGTCTACCAAGTAATGTCTTTCTTGCACTCTTACCATCTTCTCCTCTTTATTGATCAATTGGACTTCTTCCCTCAGTCAACTTTTGAATGGATGCGACTGATGTGTTTTGGGCGAAGGCTAACATGTTTATCAGTATTTCTCTGTAGCCTTTGGGATGTTGTTTTGAACAGATGCCGTATTTTTAATTGCTGCAGTATTAGATTAAATACCTTTGTATTGCAAATCAATCAAATAATTCATATTTTTTGCCGGACAATCATAGAGCAATATGAGTGCATATAGTTTTCAGAACATTCTGCAAAGTTGCCAATATTGCATCCTTGGATTGCTCCTTTCAACTTTTATGAACACTAAGATATGGTGCATATTCTACTCGATACTAATCTATGTCCTTGTAAGTGAATTATAGAACTTCTGACACGGAAGGAATCTCTGATGCAATATTTCAGTGGATTTGGTGTAGTTGACGTAGGAATGGATATTTCCTTGCCAAAAAAATTAATGAGCCTTGAATTTGAAAATGTATCTACTTTGAGGATCTTGTACCAGCTACGGTAGCAATGAAGTTGGCCATATATCTATCACAATTCAATTCATACTTTCCCCTTGCTTCCCCACTTGTGACAGACTTTCAAGTATATAGATTTTCAATTTGAGATGATCTCTTCATTCCAGCCAGTCTTGTCCTTTTGTAATGTTTGTGCTCAATTCTGACATAGTTTTTAATACAAAAAAACAAATCCTTTCTATCCACTATTAAGCCTCACGACCTGATTGGGTTTGGGTCTGTTGTACGCACTGATTAGAAAGATGAGTTTGGGTCAATACCTTCTGTGGTGGCCGAACTCAGCACCACAATAAGATCAGGACGATCTGCTTGGACGTCAGCTGCATCCTTGCATAATATTTTGTTAAAATATTTATTATCAAACAAAATTGATAACATTTCAGATGTATGGCAGTGGTCATGTGTGGGAAATTATATGTATTCAGGCTGGGTTTGGATCAGCCCTAGTTGGATTTTAATTTTCTTCCTAAGCAGACCACTATTGTGGAGTTGTGTACATTCCAAGGAATGTTTACAAATTCAAATTGTATCAAGCAAATGAGGCTTGTTAGTTTCTGCTGGAATGTGCTTATTGTCTATTGTAGAAAGATGACTTCAATTTAAGGGATTATTCCATGTATGTTTTTTAAATACATTTTTCAAACATAATTGTTTCGCTTTCACTCTATTGGTCTTTTAATATTTTGGATTTGGTCCTGAAAGAAGGGGAAAGTGATCAAGCTTTCTTTCAATGAATGGTAAACATCAAGAAGTGTGGAAATACTATTAGTCTTGGTGTAACCAAAATTAACAACTTTCAATGCTTCCTGCTCGGGGCTTGAGTATCATGCTGAAGGAGGCATCAGAGGGCAAAAGCCATTTGTGACACAGTAACCGAACCCAATTCATTGGGTAAGAGTTCATATTGACTTCTAATTTCTCCAATGATATTTAAGGTGATTTTGTTAACCAAAATGGTCAGGAGGAGAACATGGGGGTTGTCATAAATTTAATGATATTGGCCTGTCGTTCAGCTTTCAATTTCTATTGGGCATCAATCGTGGGCCACAGCCATCAAACAGGCTGTGCATCTTGAGGAATTTCCAGATAGACAACCAGGAAATATACCACTAAATCAGTGAAATACATATTACGTATATTTTTTTCCATTTTGAAAAAGCAGTTGAACTTGCGTTCTGTGTTTGGTTGGAAGGAATGTTCCACAAGGTTATCAGGACATGAGACAAGAACGTTTCACTGGAATAATTGTGTAAATTTACGGTTTTACAGTCTCACTTATATCCTGTGCTACCCGAGTCCATGTTGTGTCTTTGAATTGCCTCTTAAGTTAACTGTCCCCAACAGCAGTGTGGTTGAAGGGCTGGTGGAAAGGGGGTGGGGTCGTGGGTGGAGAAATATGGCAAAACAGTTTAAGATCACCTGCTGTCGCTTTGTCATGAGCATTGTGAATAATAACAAATGCCATACCTGTGTGTTCATAAAAAATTAGGTCAGACATAATGTGTAAATGGTGACCCACTACTGAAAATTGCAAGAATGGTCACCTGAGAGGGAGCAGGCAGTCACTGATGGCAGCCTCTGGACTTCATTGAACAACACAGTTCCAGGAGCTGATAGCGTCCATGCCATAGCCTAAAGAAAACAACATTCTACCCGCAGTTAAGATCATTTTAACAACCCGTTTCTTTTAACTTAGAGTGTGTTTAAACTCAAAATGAAGAACAAAAAGTTAAAAATAAAATTTAACTAAACACATCAATTAATAAGCATAATGCTGAGAATCACTGGACTCCATTGTCAAAGCAAACTGAAAGCATATCCTGCATTTCATTGCGCACACGTAAATCTCACATGGACTTCATTTTCTTCACGTGGACAAGGTGCTGGTAAATGTAGATGCTGGATTGTTTCATCTACACTGGGAATGGGTCATCTGCAGGGTTCATGCTCTTTGCCTGGAATCTTTCCTGTGAGCTATGGCTCAAAATTGACATCAAACACAGACTTGACTTGCATGAGTTCAACCCTTATTTGAGTAGTCTGAGATAACTTTTTTTGTTTGAGATGTACCAGGCACATGAATATTAACAGCTGGTAGGGAGGTTGTTGTGGCAGTAACGTTCAGTTTTCTTGAATTGCTGTACAATTGGGGCTTTAATTTTCCTCTTTGGAAGAAATGGATATTGTGGTTAATTGCCAACTATGTTTAGTTTTGAACTTCCAGTCAAATTGGTAATGGCAGCAAATGATGCCTGAAAAATGGTCTTTTGGCCAGAATTATTTAACTTGCCAATTTATCTTAAAATTGCCCATTCACCACTGATACATATCATGTCCAAAGTGAGCAGTCCCTATCCATAAGCCTCATTCCGATGTCCACTTTTTTAAAAGCAAAATACTTGCTTACTAACACTGGCAATTATTTTGTTTTAAATGAGAAACAAATTGTTCACATTTTGTTTTTATTAATTAGAGTTCAAGGTTCGCATACAAGATGTATGGCAGTATGACGATGTGGAATTTTTTAATACTTCATGGGATGAGTAAATCATGCATTTGCCTGATATCTGAAATGCTAGTAAATAGTAATTCTACCCATGTATAATTGTTACATACATACATTTGAGCTATTTAGTAATTTAGCTTTATAATTGTACTATTTCTAATAATCAACTTTGGCAATAGAAAACAAACATTTTAGATTCATTGTTTAAGAAAGAACTGCAGATGCTGGAAAAATCAAAGGTAGACAAAAATGCTGGAGAAACTCAGCAGGTGAGGCAGCATCGATGGAGCAAAGGAATAGGTGACGTTTCGGGTCGAGATCCTTCTTCAGACTGATGTGAGGGGGGGGGGGGACAGGAAGAAGAAAGGAAGAGGCAAAGGCTGTGGGAGAGCTGGGGAGGGGAAAGAGGGAGAAAGCAAGTACCTGAAATTGGAGAAGTCAGTGTTCATACCGCTGGGGTGTAAACTACCCAAGTGAAATATGAGGTGCTGCTCCTCCAATTTGCAGTGGGACTCGCTCTGGCCATGGAAGAGGCCCAGGACAGAAAGGTTGGATTCGGAATGGGAGACGGAGTTGAAGTTGGATCCATTGTTTAACTTTGTTACACAAGTATGTAGGGTTGCCATTAAATCCTGTAATATTTGCACCCTTGCTGAAAGTCTAATCCTCCATGGTCTGTACTAGAGTTTTAATACCACAGTACCAATGTGGCAGGAGATTGTGTCCAATAATTACTGCAATAAGACCATAAGTAATAGGAACCAGAACAGTTCCTTCAGACTCCCAAACTATCTGCCCATAAGTAGAATCGTGGCTTACTGTAATTCTTCAGAATCCTTAATCTGAAATGATATCATAGGGCATGTTTCTGCGCTGTATAACTTTGTCACAACTCATCCATACCAACCAAGATACCCATTTAATATAGTTTCACTTGCCCCTTTACTCGTGCCTTTAAAGCTTCGATTCTGGCCTCTCTCATAAGAAGTATCCCCTCAGCATTTAAATGCCAACTCTCTAAATCTTTTGTTCCAGGAAAAATTAAACATACTTCCAAACTTTAATGAATGGCGTCGGAACTTGTTTAACCTTGTGGGGCGATCCTTCCATATCTGAGGGCGTCCAAGTTAAATTTCATTGGAGACAGTGAAGATACCTTTCCATTAATAGGAAGATCACAGTTCGCGCTATTCTAGATGTGAGATCACTAGTTTCTTTACAGTTGCAGCAAGCATTTGCCGATTTTATACTTCTGCCCCCTTAAAATAATAGCAACGTTTCCTTGTTACCTGCAGTACGTGCACCTTTTTATGTGTTTCATGCACAAGAAGCCCAAAATCACTTGTGGAATGCAAATTTCTGAAATTTTTAATCTAAATAATATTTGATTCTTTTGTACTTCCAAAATGAACTTCATATTTTTCCACATTTTGCTTCATTGCTCCAATGTCACTCTGTAAAGTGTTTGTTTCAGGGCACCTTGGTGTGCCGCCCAATTTTCTGTCATCCTGTTCCCCAAAACTTTTTTCCCCGCCCTCATTGTTAAAAGCGGATGTTCACTTGGATCTCTGAAAGGAACGTATATTCCAATACAATACAATATTTATTGGCATTTGAGCCTCAGTGAGGCTCAAGCAAAATTCCGTTTCCACAGCCATACAAACAAAGACAATTTCCTACAGACATACACATAATTTAATTCACACAAACATCCATCACAGTGAACCCACTGTGATGGAAGGCAAAGTCTTTTCTCTCCCCTGTTCTCCATGTCCCTCCTGATGTCCAAGCCCCAGGCGGGCGATGATAAGTCCCACGGCCATTTTAAGCCATGCCAGGTGATTTACGGCTCCGCTCCCGGTCTAAAAGTCACAATGTTGGGGGCCCCGGCAGGTGCTGGAATGTCCCACGGCCATGAAGCAGCGCCGGGCAATGTACGGCCCCGCTCCGGGTCGTTCCAACCTCGCGACACGGGCTGGAGAAGTTGCGTTACGGGAGCTCCGGGAAGCGGTCTCCTCAACCGGACCCGCGAGCTCCCGATGTCCCGACAGTCCACCGGACCTGCGGCTGCGTTGCTGGAGCCTCTGAGCCCCAGTAGTCGAGTCGCAGCAGCGAATCACCACCGCTCCCCACGCTCCGAGGCCGGCCAGCCCCACGATGGTGAGTAGTCCTCAGCTCCGCAGTCTCCCGAGCCCCTGGGTCATTCAGGTTGGAGGCCGCTCCACGGTGCTAGGCCCCAACGACAACGGAGACCCGACAGGGAAAAGGTTGGGTCTCCCGGACAGGGAAGAGATTTTAAACGGTTTCCCCCTTTCCCCCGCCCCCCATATATACACATTTAAAACCAGTATTAAAAAACACCAACGCTACATTTAACTAGACACAAAATTAAAAAAAGACAGACAGGCTGTAGGGGTCGCTGCAACTTGTGAGTCGCGCCGTTTCTGTTTAAGAAGGAACTGCAGATGCTGGAAAATCGAAGGTAGACAAAAGTGCTGGAGAAACTCAGCGGGTGCAGCAGCATCTATGGAGCGATGGAAATGGGCAACGTTTCGGGCCGAAACCCTACTTCAGACCGATGTAGGGTGGGGAAAAGAAAGAAAAAAGGAAGAGGAGGAGCCCAAGGGCTGAGGGAGAGCTGAGAAGGGGAGGAGACGGCAAGGGCTACTGGAAATTGGAGAATTCAATGTTTGTGCCGCTAGGGTGCAGACTGCCCAAGCGGAATATGAGGTGCTGCTTCTCCAATATCCGGTGGTGCTCTCTCTGGCCATGGAGGAGGCCCAGGACAGAGAGGTCGGATTCGGAATGGGAGGGGGAGTTGAAGTGCTGAGCCACCGGGAGATCAGGTTGGTTAATGAGGACCGAGGCAAGGTGTTCGGCAAAACGAGTGCCAAGCCTGCGCTTGGTCTCACCGATGTAGATCAGCTGACATCTAGAGCAGCGGTTGCAATATATGAGGTTGGAGGAGATGCAGGTGAACCTCTGTCGCACCTGGAATGACTGCTTGGGTCCTTGAATGTAGTCGAGGGGGGAGGTAAAGCGACAAGTGTAGCATCTATTGTGGTTGCAAGGGATAGTGCCCGGGGAGGGGGTGGTGCGGGAGGGAAGGAAGAATTGACCAGGGAGTTACGGAGGGAGCGGTCTTTGCGGAAAGCAGACGGGGGAGATGTGAAGATGTGGCGAGTGGTGGGGTCACGTTGGAGATGGCGAAAATGACGGAGAACTATTTGTTGTATGTGACGGTTAGTGGGGTGAAAGGTAAGGACTAGGACTCTGCCCTTGTTACGAGTGGGGGGGATGGGGAGAGAGAGCAGCGTTACAGGGTATTGAAGAGACCCTGATGGGAGCCTCATCTATAGTAGGGGAGGGGAACCCCCGTTCCCTGAAGAATGAGGACATTTCCGATGCCCTGGTGTGAAACGCCTCATCCTGGGAGCAGATGCGGCGTAGACGGAGGAATTGGGAGTAGGGGATGGAGATCTTACAGGAAGCAGGGTGGGAAGAAGAGTAGTCAAGATATCCATGGGAGTCAGTGGGTTTATAGTGGATGTCGGTCAGAAGTCTATCACCTGCGATGGAGATAGTGAGGTCAAGAAATGGTAGGGAAGTGTCGGAAATGGTCCAGGTGTATTTGAGTGCCGGATGGAAGTTAGTGGTGAAGCGGATGAAGTCAGTCAGTTGTGTGTGGATGCAGGAGGTAGCACCAAAGTAATCGTCGATGTAGCGGAGGTAGAGGTCGGGGATGGGGTCCTGGTACGCCTCGAACAAGGATTGTTCGATGTACCCGACAGAGGCAGGCATAGCTGGGGCCCATGCGCGTGCCCATAGCTATGCCTTGTATTTGGAGGAAATGGGAAGAGTCAAGCGAGGTTATTGAGGGTAAGGACCAACTCCGCTAGAGTATCAGTGGACGGGTATAGGTTGCTTCTCCGGCCAAGGAAGAACCGGTGGGCTTTGAGACCATCCTGGTGGGGGGGATGGAGGTGTAGAGTGACTGGACGTCCATGGTGAAGATGAGGGGATGGGGGCCTAGAGAATGGAATGCCCGGAGACGGCGGAGAGTGTCTGAGGTGTCTTGAACATAGGTTAGGAGGGATTTAACCAGGGGGGATAGGATGGAGTCATGGTATGTGGAAATATGTTCGGTAGGGCACGAACAGGCAGAGACAGTGGGTCTACCAGGACAGTCGGGTTTGTGGATTTTGGGGAGAAGGTAAAATCGGGCCGTGCGGGGCTGGGGAACGATGAGTTTGGAGGCTCGGGGGGGGAGGGGGGAGGGGGGAGGAGGCCGGCAGGAGGCCGGGAGCCGGAGTGGATGAAGTCAGTGATGGTGCTAGAGATAGTGGCCTTCCTTTCTATTTTGCCGTTAGTTGATTTTCTTGATTTTCTTTTGCCCTTTGCGATACATTCAGAATCCAACAGTCTTCAGATCCACCAACAGCTCTGTCTCTTCCAACTTAAATATTCTTGAACTTCCTTGGTTCCATTGTTGATTCGTCCATCTCTTCGGAACCTTTCCACACTAGGATACGTTTTTGCTAAGTGCAATGAATTATCTCCTTAAATGTCTGCCACTGCTTACCTGACATTTTTTGTGCCAATCTTTTGATTCATTTCAAGTTCATCTATGATCACTGCTACGTAGGAGGTCCACTGATGTAATTTATTAAACCTCTCCTTCCCTATTACTTTGAAATTAGCTTGTTTTCTCGGTCTAGCCACAGGATATTGCTTTAAGAAGCTATCTGTAGAGCACTGAATTTGTTCTCATAGTTTCCCTTTCCAATGTAATTATCTAATCATGACGTTCAGTCTCATAATTATTGCACTGTTCTTGCATTTTTGTTGATTCTTGCATTTCCTACATTTCTTGGATGTCTACGCACTACTCTTACCAGGGCTGCATTTCCTTTACTGTTTTTAACTTCATCCAAGTGACGATTGTGTCTCTTGCAAATATATCTTTTTCTTTTAAGACTTACCTTGTTTCCCGTTCCTTAAAGTCAATATTAAGTTCCTAGTTTTAATCCCTTGTAACCATGTCTTAATTATTATCAGATCGTACCCATGCACTTCTATTTATGCTTCAGTCATCTACCTTATTGCAAATGCTTTGTGCATTAATTTCTATATTACCACATTGATCATCTAGTTGTCATCTTGGTGTTGTTTATGGGAGCTTTCTGTGTAAATTGGCTGTTTCCTACTGACATAATTACAGGCTTCAATTTTTGTTTTAAAAAAAAAGACTTGGATCATCTGAAGTTGTGAAGTGCCGTATAAATCAACTTTCCAATTTTGCTCTAATGACAGTGCAGCTAAGAATCTTTGTTTCTGACCCTGTGTCTCGAAATGTGGCCTCTATCTCAGTAATATTTAATGCTGTTGGTTTGGATCTCATTGACCTTTGGGATGTTAAATGATTTTTATGTAATATAGGTTACCAGCAATTTGACTAGTTTGGGTGACTAGTTCATGAATGTTCTTTGTTAAATGGCATATAGTATGTTCTTTTTAGGTGAGTGTTATATTAGGTGCAACTTTTACCATGAATCAGCACTTTGTTTGTGCTTTCCAAAATAGTCTGGGACCCTTCTAATTGTCATTTTAGTTGATCCTGCACATTTGTCTTGCTCTGGAACTAGCCAAGCTGAGCTGTTTCAAAACAGTTGCAATTATGTCATCAACATGACTATTAGCTATTTCTTGGGTATATTCTATCCACAAAAAGCAAGACATCTGGCAAATTACTGCCTAATCAGTCGATTGTTTTTTATCAAAAGATATGGAAGGTATTGTTGATAATTGTGTCTCGTGGCACTTGCATGTATCCCGTTTGGGAATACCAGGACTACGTGATTCCTGATCCCAAGCATGGAATGAAAAGCTGTTAAATTTATGAAATGAGAAACTGCTCTTGGCATTACGGAAACATTTGATTGAGTGTGGCACCAAGGAATCGTGAAGGATTTTAAGTCATACGTCAGGGAGAAATACATTCCAGTCAGTGGAATCAAAACTTGCACACATTGGGATTTGTTAATTACCCACCCTTGGGACATTATTGCAAGAAGTTCTTCTGAGCAATGTTTTGGGCCCAATCTGCTGTGTTAACGATGCCCAAGTTTCCTGCCATCACATGGTCAGAATGGGATATTTTCTGAATGTCAGTTTTTGATTTTGGTAACCCATCCATAGTAAATGTAGTTCATGCCTTCTTGACCCAGCAAGACCCAGAAAATCTGCAGGCACAGGTTATAAAGTGGCAATTGGTGTTTATTCAACCAACTTTCTTCCCTCCCCTAACCTGATCTCATAAGGGTGGCCCAATGGTGCAGTAGTTAGTGTGTGGTGCGACACACCATAGAAACACGTCTTTGAGTTTAGACGTTTTTTTTTATTATCAGTTTCCTCCAAATGCTCTTGTTTCCTCTTGCTGTTTGATAATTTGCCTATATATCTTCCTTGGGAAGGCAAGAGGGGAGTTGGGGGGAAATATTTGAATTGGGGAAGCAGACTGATGGAGTACTCTGAGATCCAGCCCAGACTTGATGGGCCAAATGGCTGCCTAGGTTGTTATTGCTCAGAGGTCAGTGCAGCCAGCCACTAATATTTGGTAACAGAAGCAGGATAGAAGTCAGGTGCACTTGGAGAAGTAGTGTGTTGGGATATGGTCATTGGATGAATGCAGCTACAGTTGCATTCAAGCCTTGAGACCATTCAAAGGAAAACAACCCATTGGATTAGTGCTTCATCCACTGCCCTAAACATATATTCTTTCTATATATCATTGGCAATGTGGTTGCAAAATGCAGTCCCTTGCCTGGCAACTCTGACAGCATCTCCTAAATCTTTGACCTCTATCATCAAGTAAGAGCAGCAGACACATGAGAGGAACACCACTGGCTGCAAATTGTCAAAGCTGCCTGCAATTATGAGTTGGAAAGGTAAAATTCCTTTGTTTTGTAGTCAGCAGAACACATTAAATTATGCAATTTCTGATCACTTTTTGTTTAAATGTTTGAGCGGCACTGTGACGCAGTGGTGGAGTTGCTGCCTTACCGCGTCAGAGACCTACGTCCAATCCTGACCTTGGATGCTGCCTGTATGCAGTTTGTACATTCTCACTGTGAACGTATGGGGTTTTCTCCGGGTGTTCAGGTTTCCTCCCACATTTCAAAGACATGCAGGTGTGTAGGTTAATTGGCTTCCTTAAATCAGTGTACGGGTGATCGCTGTTGACATTGATTAGATGGTTCTGGATCTGGTTCCATGCTGTATCTAAACTAAACCGGCTATTTTTTGCCTGTCATCCTTTTTTTTTCTCTCTTCGATTGCCCTGCCTGACTAGCCCACATAGGGGACAGGCAATACATGGACTGCCATGTCACCACCTCCTCAACTGCAATAAGTACCAATGATGCCAACATAGATGGAAATAAATACAATTTGTACAGTAGCTAATGTGGGATAATACAGGTTGGCAGGAGACCGGTATATAGAATTGACCAAGTCCAATTGTCCCACAAAGTTTGTGAATTAATTTACAGGAGGAGAACTTCAAAAGCTATTAAATAGTATATAATTTGTCACTTGTTTTTGATGTTTTGCAGTTAAGCAATTATAAATGATAGAATCTGAAATCTAATAGAACATTGAACAAGTGTTGTGTGCGTATATCACATACCGAGCTATTTGCAGTGCATGGTCAACAGAGATTGTGTCATCTGAACTCTAAAGTTTCTCAAAACCCTGCATGTACAACTGAAGTCCCTTGCGTTCAGTGTTTGATATCAGCTCTTTAATGTCTCGAGATTAAAGATTGCCTACAGAGGAACTCTTTCAACTGAAGGAGATCTTAAGGCATATGCAAAGCAGAGAGTGATTGTGCGAAATGAAGGGAAACAATCTGCAGAAAAGCTGCTCGCACGTGAAAGCCAGATGACAATCGTTACGAAAATATCTCGCTACTTCCTGACATGTTTGTTTTTAAATTGTAACTGCTGTGGAGGTAGAAGGAAGCTGTTCAGCTAACAAGTAGAACCCTTTTAAAATACTGCAAATTTCAGTAATTGCATTTTTGCTGAATTTCTTTAGAAAAATAAATGCCTCTGTCTTTAGAAAATGGGATGTGGGGATGAAATAGCTGTACGTCCAGACATAATTTACAGCAAATCCAACCAACTTGCAGTGTGGGAAGGAACTACAGATGCTGGTTTACACCGAAGATAGACACAAAATGTTGGAATAACTTACGAGGGACAGGCAACATCTCTGGAGAAAGGAATGGGTGACTTCTTCAGACTGAAGAAGGGTCTCGACCCAAAAGTCACCCATTCCTGCTCTCCAGAGATGCTGCCTGTCCTGCTGAGTTACTCTAGCATTTTGTGTCTTATCAACTTGCAGCGAATCTCTTAATCTAGCAAGCTCGAAACTTTAATGCTAGAACAGAGTAGAGAATGGTGGCATTCAAATAACTGCATACAACCAATGTTTTTATGAGTGGCAGCTTCTTCCAGCTTGCCCCTGGGTGTAGTTTCCTGAAAGCAACCAAGCCTTCATCAAATGATCTTAGACTGTCACTTAGTAGATACTCTCCTAAAAGACTTCGGCAGCAGGAGAGTCCCCACCCCCAGATTTGTCAGCTGTTAGATAAACTGTTTTTCAGATTGCAGCTGCTGTGCCGCACAACTCCTAATGGGGAAACTGAGTGTGGAATGGTTCAGTTCACTGTCCTGGACTTGGCATGAAGCTTCTCCAAACCCAGTAATACCAAGTGAACATTTCTCCTCCTTTGTGGCTTTAAATCAAAATGAAATTAAATAATTTTACCTACCTTTTTGGTAGTATGAAGGCTAACAGCTTCATAGAAATACCCAGGGGACTATTATTGTTGCAAAATGCTAGGTACAAATATCTTGGCATAAGTGTAATAAAATCCGGTTCATCGGTGACTAAGATGAAACTATTTGCTGTGATTATCACTAATATGACATGTCTTAAAAAAAATTCAGGTCAGTTTCATAAAACCTGTCGTTGGTGTTCACCCAACAATTTGTCCTTAAGTTGACTTTATCTAAATTCATCTCTAGGATGCGTGCAGCAAATAAATATTGTGCCTTCCATCATTTGGCTGTCCAAGTACACTAAACTATATCACCTCCTGTTTTCTTTATGACTAGAAAAGCCTATGACTATTATCATTTATGAAAGTAACAGACAGCCACAGGATATGGTTCCAAGGTATTTACCGATGTGTAGTCACCATGTTTGACAGGAGATATATATCTCTACTTTTAGCAAGTGGAAACTGTGTCACTGTTTGCCACTTGGAAGGTTTTGACCTTCGTTTATCTAACTTTTCAAACATTCTTGTCACACCTGAACTCTGGTTTTGAACATTTCCTATTTGTTTAGTGGAGCAAAAGAAAGACTGGCCTAAGATATAATGCTAATTAATTTTGAGCACAAACAGCAACTCTGAAATTTCATTATTCAAGCCATTTTAATTTTCAATTGTCTTTTGGGGCAAGAAAAAAACAAAATTAGAATTGTGCAAGTACTATGTATGGTATACCCATCTGTACTGTTTAAATGTGAACAGGTTGGGGCAGTCGTGGCCAGATTTAAAAGTGCAATGCAGGAACAAATAACTAAAATGGAATTTGCTGTTGAGAACTCAGTTCAAATCCATAGTTTCTCAAATAATTGTTCTCATAGCATGTGATAGAAATGCTGTGATTTTAATTGGGGGGAAATATGGCCTTATTTAATCATATGTAGAAAAGAAAACTTCACAAACAAAGATTAAGTGGAAGTGTAATAGAAATGTTCAAATTTTTAAACTTATCAAAATCCTTCAACGCAATTTGGATAGATTTGAGGTATTTTTCTGAACGAAGGAAGGGTTAAAAAATGTTAATCCTGCAAGTTTCTGCAATGCTAGTATCGGAGACAACTTGACATGTTCGTGATTATTGTTCTGTAAAGAAGATTGCAAAGGAGGTGGGTGAATCCTGCTCTTGAATACATTAAAATTAAAAACAATGATAAAACATTCAGCATAGCAGCCAATCTTTGATGAGAGATAGTTAATGTAAGGAGTTACTAACTGTTCATGTGCATTTTTTTCTAACTTCATATTTGAGTGTATCCAGGTAACGCGAGTTCTCGAATGCAAGTGTCCCCATTTCAACAGCATTGATCCCTCCCAGGCCGTGTACCAGCTAGATTGAGGAGACTGCCCTTTATTTCATCTAAATGTCAGCTGTTCTGCAGTTTTTTTTTCTTGTTATACAGGCGAATCCCATTTTGTTGTATTAAGGATGTTTGTGCTGTAGTGTTAATTAGTGGAGAGACCAAGTTTATTCGCATTACACATTTCACTATGCCAATTGGTGTATGTGACTAATAAAGAACCTTTGAACCTTTGACGTGGAATCATTGAGTTCAACTTCCTACTGATAGCCTGAGCCGTAGTTGATAAATGCCACTGACAGCATAGCCAAACTTGCAACCATGGTGTCAACAATACTGCATATAATATAATGTGTGAATCTGGCATACTTTGTTCAAAAGCTTTCTGGTTCAGTTTTGAACATGGAAACTGTTTAAATAGAAACATAGAAAATAGGTGCAGGAGTAGGCCATTCGGCCCTTTGAGCCTGCACCGCCATTCAATATGATCATAGCTGATCGTACAACTCGGTATCCTGTACCTGCCTTCTCTCCATACCCCCTGATCCCTTTAGCCACAAGCGCCACATCTAACTCCCTCTTAAATATAGCCAATGAACCGGCCTCAACTACCTTCTGTGGCAGAGAATTCCCCAGATTCACCACTCTCTGTGTGAAAAATGTTTTCCTCATCTCGGTCCTAAAAGATTTCCCCCTTATCCTTAAATTGTGACCCCGTGTTCTGGACTTCCCCAACATCGGTAACAATCTTCCTGCATCTAGCCTGTCCAACCCCTTAAGAATTTTGTAAGTTTCTATAAGAAACCCCCCTCGCTCTTCTAAATTCTAGCGAGTACAAACCGAGTCTATCCAGTCTTTCTTCATATGAAAGTCCTGACATCCCAGGAATCAGTCTGGTGAACCTTCTCTGTACTCCCTCTATGGCAAGAATGCCTTTCCTCAGATTATGAGACCAAAACTGTACGCAATACTCCAGGTGTGGTCTCACCAAGACCCTGTACAACTGCAGTAGAACCTCCCTGCTCCTTTACTCAAATCCTTTTGCTATGAATGCTAACATACCATTCGCCTTCACTGCCTGCTGCACCTGCATGCCTACTTTTAATGACTGGTGTACCATGACACTCAGGTCTCATTGCATTTCCCCCTTTCCTAATCGGCCACCATTCAGATAATAGTCTACTTTCATGTTTTTGCCACCAAAGTGTATAACCTCACATTTATCCACATTATACTGCATCTGCCATGCATTTGCCCACTCACCCAGCCTATCCAAGTCACCTTGCAGCCTCCTAGCATCCTCCACACAGCTAACACTGCCCCCCAGCTTCGTGTCATCCGCAAACTTGGAGATGTTGCATTCAATTCCCTCGTCCAAATCATTAATATATATCGTAAATAGCTGGGGTCCCAGCACTGAGCCTTGCGGTACCCCACTTGTCACTTCCTGCCATTGTAAAAAAGACCCGTTTACTCCTACTCTTTGCTTCCTGTCTGCCAGCCAGTTCTCTATCCACATCAATACTGAACCCCCAATACCGTGTGCTTTAAGTTTGTATATTAATCTCTTATGTGGGACCTTGGCGAAAGCCTTCTGAAAGTCCAGATATAACACAACCACTGGTTCTCCCTTATCCACTCTACTAGTTACATCCTCGAAAAATTCTATAAGATTCGTCAGACATGATTTACCTTTCATAAATCCATGCTGACTTTGTCCAATGATTTCACCACTTTCCAAATGTGCTGCTATCCCATCTTTAATAACTGATTCTAGCAGTTTCCCCACTACCGACGTTAGACTAACTGGTCTGTAATTCCCCATTTTCTCTCTCCCTCCCTTTTTAAAAAGTGGGGTTACATTAGCTACCCTCCAATCCTCAGGAACTACTCCAGAATCTAAAGAGTTTTGAAAAATTATCACTAATGCATCCACTATTTCTGGGGCTACTTCCTTAAGTACTCTGGGATGCAGCCTATCTGGCCCTGGGGATTTATCGGCCATTAATCTATTCAATTTACCTAACACCACTTCCCAGCTAACCTGGATTTCACTCAGTTCCTCCATCTCATTTGACCCCCGGTCCCCTGCTATTTCCGGCAGATTATTTATGTCTTCATTAGTGAAGACAGAACCAAAGTAGTTATTCAATTGGTCCGCCATGTCCTTGTTCCCCATGATCAATTCACCTGTTTCTGACTGCAAGGGACCTACATTTGTTTTAACTAATCTTATTCTCTTCACAACTATAAAAGCTTTTGCAGTCAGTTTTTATGTTCCCTGCCAGTTTTCTTTCATAATCCATTTTCCCTTTCCTAATAAAGCCCTTTGTCCTCCTCTGCTGGACTCTGAATGTCTCCCAGTCCTCTGGTAGGCTGCTTTTTCTGGCTAATTTGTACGCTTCATCTTTTGTTTTGATACTATCTCTGATTCCCCTTGTTATCCATGGATGCACTACCTTCCCTAATTTATTTTTTTGCCAAACTGGGATGAATAATTGTTGTAGTACATCCATGCGGTCTTTAAATGCCTTCCATTGCATATCCACCGTCAACCCATTAAGAATCAATTGCCAGTCTATCTTGGCCAATTCACGTCTCATACCCTCAAAGTTACCTTTCTTTAAGTTCAGGACCCTTGTTTCTGAATTAACAATGTCACTCTCCATCCTAATAAAGAACTCAACCGTATTATGGTCACTCTTGCCCAAGGGGCCACGCACAACAAGACTGCTAACTAACCCTTCCTCATTACTCAATACCCAGTCTGGAATAGCCTGCTCTCTTGTTGGTTCCTCTACATGTTGGTTTATAAAACTATCCCGCATACATTCCAAGAAATCCTCTTCCTCAGCACCCTTGCCAATTTGATTCACCCAAACTATATGTAGATTGAAGTCGCCCATTATAACTGTTTTACCTTTGTTGCATGCATTTCTAATTTCCTGTTTGATGCCATCCCCAACTCCGCTACTACTGTTAGGGGGCCTGTACACAACTCCCACTAGCGTTTTCTGCCCCTTAGTGTTTCGCAGCTCTACCCATATCGATTCCACATCCTCCAAGCTAATGTCCTTCCTTTCTATTGCGTTAATCTGCTCACTAACCAGCAACGCTACCCCACCTCCTTTCCCTTTCTGTCTATCCCTCCTGAATATTGAATATCCCTGGATGTTCAGCTCCCAGCCTTGGTCACCCTGGAGCCATGTCTCCGTGATCCCAACTATATCATAGTCATTAATAGCTATCTGCACATTCAACTCATCCACCTTATTATGAATACTCCTTGCATTGAGACACAAAGCCTTCAGGCTTGTTTTTACAACACTCTTACCCCTTATACAGTTATGGTGAAAAGTGCCCCTTTTTGATTTTTGCCTGCCACTTTTACTTTTCACTTTGCTACCTATTGCTTCTACCCTCATTTTACACCCCTCTGTCTCTACGCTCACACATTTAAGAAACCCTTTCCCTTTAACTCCATCCTCAACTATCCTATTCGACACCCCACACCCCTTATTCAGTTTCTTATTAAACCATCCATGTTGGGCACCTTTGTGTATTTTGATGTTTGATCCATGCTAGTTAGTTCTATGTCCTAAGATTATCAACAAAAAATATCAATTATACTGTTTATGATTTAACTGGTACAGAAATGTAGAAATATCCTATTGACTAATATTAATCGCAAACCGTTGTTGCACTTTAACAGCTGCATTGGGCTTATTTTATACAACTATCTATTCTCGTTCAGTGCAGTTTTTGCTTCTGATCAAATCAGCAAGGAAATGGAACATGCTCTCTAATCCTTTAGTCAGAAACTTGATCTAGATAACAAATTTATTGTTGACAATCTTCACGGCATCGGAATTTAATTGCATAAAATAGTTAAATAATGCTTGATTTGTCACATACGGTGCATTCAGAAAGTATTCAGACCCCTTCACTTTTTCCACTATTTGTTACTATACCCCCTCTTTATAAATGGATTAAATTCATTTTCTTAATCAACAACAGATGTTTAGAAATTTTAGCAAATAAATTAAAAATAAATTACTGAAATATTGCATTTACATAAGTATTCAGACCCTTTGCTATGGCACTCAAAATTAAGCTTATGTTCATCCTGTTTCCATTGATTACCCTTGAGATGTTTCCACAACTTGATTGGAATCCACCAGTGGTAAATTAAATTGATTGGACATGATTTGGAAAGGCACACACCTGTCTATATAAGGTCCCACAGTTGATAGTGCATGTCAGAGCAAAAACCAAGCCATGAAGATGAAGAGATTGTCCGTAGACCTCAGAGTCAGGATTGTGTCATGCCACAGATCTGGGGAAGGGTATAAAAACAATTTCTGCAGCATTGCAGGTCCTGAAGAGTACAGTGGCCTCCGTCATTCTTATATGTAAGAATTTTGGAACCACCAGGACTCTTCATAGAACTGGCCGCCCAGCCAAACTGAGCAATCGGGGAGAAGGACCTTGGTCAGGGAGGCGACCAAGAACCCGATGATCACTCTGACAGAGCTCCAGAGTTCCTCTGTGGAGATGGGAGAATCTTCCAGAAGAACAACTATATGTGCAGCACTCCACTAATCAGGCCTTTATGGTAGAGTGGCCGGCGGAAGCCAATCCTCAGTAAAAGGCCCAAGACAGCCTGCTTAGAGTTTGCCAAATGTCACCTAAGGGACTCTCAGACCATGAGAAACCAGATTCCCTGGTCTGATAAAACCTAGATTGAACTCTTTGGCCTGAATACCAAGTATCACGTCTGGAGGAAACCAGGCACTGCCCATCACGGTGAAGCATGGTGGTGGCAGCATCATGCTATGGGGATGTTTTTCAGCGACAGGAATTGGGAGACTAGTCAGGATCGAGGGAAAGATGAATGGAGCAAAGTACAGAGAGATCCTTGATGCAGATTGAGAAACCTGCTCCAGAGCGTTCTGGACCTCAGACTGGGGCAGAAATTCACCTTCCAACAGGACAACGACCCTAAGCACACAGCCAAGACAACGCAGGAATGGCTTCATGACAAGTCTGTGAATGTCCTTGAGTGGCCCTGCCAGAGCCCAGATTGAACCCGATCAAACATCTCTGGAGGGACCTGAAAATAGCTGTGCATCGACGCTCTCCATCCAACCTGACAGAGCTTGAGAGGATCTGCAGAAAAGAATGGGATAAATTACCCAAATACAGGTGTGCCACGCTTGTAGCGTCATAACCAAGAAGACCTGAGGTTGTAATCGCTGCTAAAGGTGCCTCAACAAAGTACTGAGTAAATGGTCTGAATACTTATGTAAATGTGATATTTCATTCATCTCTTTTTAATTTCTTTGCAAAAATTTCTAGACGCCTGTTTTCACTTTTTTATTATGTGGTACTGTGTGTAGATTGATTGTAATAAAAAAGAAAAGAATTTAATCAATTTTAGAATTGGGCTGTAACGTAACAATGTGCAAAAAGTGAAGGGGTCTGAAAACTTTCTGAATGCACTGTATGTAACTACGGTGAAATTATTTTTGCATATATTACGCATGCAGGCACTGGCTGCTATTTTGGCACCATTATTCAAAGCCCAGTCGGCCTGTCTGGCCATAATTGTGTCCCGGGGGTGCTTCCTGCAGCCGACCCTACAGGCGCTGGAGGCATTCTCTCAGTACACATTCCTACCAGCCTACACTTCTCGTATCCAACGTCTCCAGCTCCCTCCTTATCCGATGAGCCTTTGGGCGGGTTATTCAACAGCTCTGAGGCATAAAATGAATTTTTGTTGACTTTTTAAAGAGTGCCAAGTAAAAATTAAAATGCCAAGGGAGCAGCAAATAACTTTTAAAGCCTGTGGCTATTTCATACAAGAGATTTTAATTGAGAGAATTGTAATTGTGTTTTTAGGCTTGAGTAGTTTCCCTAGGACCAATTATGATGCACAATATTTTAATAATTAGAAGACCACAAAGTAATTTTACGGTGCTCAGCAGTAATACCTGACTAGTTTGAACTCCCATTCTTAATTTGTATTTGATTCTCACCATTTGGACTATGAAATGTCGCACATTGAAATCTGTGATCTGCTGAATCATTGACTGTGATTTGGGATTTCCCCTTTATAACTTCTGGATTCCCTTCCTGGAAGTGACATGAATTAATGACTCGGCACCAGTAATTTGGAATTCTGCATCACACCGATTCCTTTAATTTATCAAGATGCATCTATAAAATTTTGGAATTTACTCAGGGCCATTCTTATCCTTGCTTGTGTACTCTGCATGGAATTTTAGTGTGGCTCAGAAGTTAAGGTGATCAAATTTGTAGTTGCTAATCTAGGCCTCAATTGAAAACACACAATCACATACTTTTTTGCCAGTCGTTTGGGATTGCAGATGACTTCCTTCTTTTTGTCTGGGTGACTAATGTAACCAGTGTGGGCACCACTGACTTTTCCACAGATTCCACAGATGGGTACACATGCAACTTTGTATTAAAAGGTCCTGTGAATTAACTCCCTGGGTGTGTAATCTGTGTAAAATTTGTAATTAATTTCAAGCATACAAAGGAGTTTGTAATTTTAATTTTAACTTTAAACTTTCAAAACACGTTATACTTCGACAGATATGCATATTGTAATTTTGGAAAACTGAGTTGTATCCTCCTGAATACTTTGAGCACTTTTCTTACATAATCAAATTGTTCTTTCCTTCTATTTATGCCATAGAACAAAAGGACAACTTTCTCTTTTGTTTTAATTGATTATTTCAATCTTTAATTCTAACTAGACCAATGGCAGACCCGTTGGGTCTGCTCCCCCAACGCAGCCGTTCCCTACCCGTAGCCGTTCCCTACCCGCAGGCCCCACGGGAGACGTGGCCCTCGAACTGAAGCCGTTCTTGAAAGGCCGAATTAAATGGCGTCTCTTGAGGTTGAAATGCGGGCGGCAGCAGCCGTTATGGTCGCTGGCCAGCAGGAGGCGACAAAATGAGTGGGGGGGGGGGGGGGGGGGGGGGGGGGGGGAGAAGGATTTGATCAAAAACGTGTACTTAAAGGCGACGAAATGTAATAAGGAGTGGATACTTAGAAAGAAAAGCGAAATCTCCACCGAAATGGAAAAGACCTGGGAGATTGAGCGTCTGGATTCGGCGTGGCAGTGAATCAAAGGAAGAAAGTAAAAGGATCCATTCCGATTGGACATCTGCGAGCATCGACCGTTCCGATTGGACATCTGCGAGTATTGGGCACGAATCAAAAGGTAGAAAGGCAGCCAGTCGTCAGGCACAGAGTTTTATAGATATATAGATATCTATATTACTAAATGTCTGATCTTGACCACTTCCTGGTGTTCTGTACGTTGATTTTAGAGAGAGAAAAACGCCGCCACTTACGGCTGTGATTTTTGGCCATCTTACTCAGAGTCCCCTTCCGCTGCGCAGGACGAGGATTTTTCCCATTGATGAAAAATTAAAGAGTTATTCGTGTTTTAAAAATGTTGAGATCCTCTCTCCTGAAGGCCACGCTCCTTCTGGAAGGACTATAAAACCCGGAAGTGTTGATGCCTCAGTCAGTCTCTGCAAGATGGGGGAAGCGTGAGGGTCACGTCTCTCAGTCTGAGCTGTGAATAACACTGAACAGGTGTCTACTAAACTGCGGTTTTATTGACTTTGAATGCCCTTAATATGGTTTGAAAATGAAAATGTGATTGGTTTGAAAAAGCACAGCAAATAGTTGGTGGGGGTTGGTTTGAACTAAAGCACAGCAAATGGTTGGCGGTGGTTGGTTTGAACTAAAGCACAGCAAATGGTTGGCGGTGGTTGGTTTGAACTAAAGCACAGCAGATGGTTGGTTTGAACTAAAGTACAGCAAATATATAAGCATCTGGATAAACAGGGTCTGATTAGGAACAGTCAACATGGATTTGTGCCTGGAAGGTCATGTTTGACTAATCTTCTTGAATTTTTTGAAGAGGTTACTAGGGAAATTGACGAGGGTAAAGCAGTGGATGTTGTCTATATGGACTTTAGTAAGGCCTTTGACAAGGTCCCTCATGGAAGGTTGGTTAAGAAGGTTCAACTGTTGGGTATAAATGCAGGAATAGCAAGATGGATCCAACAGTGGCTGAATGGGAGAAGCCAGAGGGTAATGGTGGATGGCTGTTTATCGGGTTGGAGGCAGGTGACTAGTGGGGTGCCTCAGGGATCTGTGTTGGGTCCTTTGTTGTTTGTCATGTACATCAATGATCTGGATGAAGGTGTGGTAAATTGGATTAGTAAGTATGCAGATGATACCAAGATAGGGGGTGTTGTGGATAATGAAGAGGATTTCCAAAGTCTACAGAGTGATTTAGGCCATTTGGAAAAATGGGCTGAAAGATGGCAGATGGAGTTTAATGCTGATAAATGTGAGGTGCTACACCTTGGCAGGACAAATCAAAATAGGACGTACATGGTAAATGGTAGGGAATTGAAGAATACAGTTGAACAGAGGGATCTGGGTATAACCGTGCATAGTTCCTTGAAGGTGGAATCTCATATAGATAGGGTGGTAAAGAAAGCTTTTGGTAAGGTAGCCTTTATAAATCAGAGCATTGAGTATAGAAGCTGGGATGTAATGTTAAAATTGTACAAGGCATTGGTGAGACCAAATTTGGAGTATGGTGTACAATTTTGGTCACCCAATTATAGGAAGGATGTCAACAAAATAGAGAGAATACAGAGGAGATTTACTAGAATGTTGCCTGGGTTTCAACAACTAAGTTACAGAGATAGGTTGAATAAGTTAGGTCTTTATTCTCTGGAGCGCAGAAGATTAAGGGGGGACTTGATAGAGGTCTTTAAAATGATGAGAGGGATAGACAGAGTTGATGTGGACAAGCTTTTCCCTTTGAGAATAGGGAAGATTCAAACAAGAGGACATGACTTCAGAATTAAGGGACAGAAGTTTAGGGGTAATATGAGGGGGAACTTCTTTACTCAGAGAGTGGTAGCGGTGTGGAATGAGTTTACAGTGGAAGTGGTGGAGGCAGGTTCATTGGTATCATTTAAAAATAAATTGGATAGGCATATGGAAGAGAAGGGAATGGAGGGTTATGGTATGAGTGCAGGCAGGTGGGACTAAGGGGAAAAAAAAGTTGTTCGGCGCGGACTTGTAGGGCCGAGATGGCCTTTTTCCGTGCTGTAATTGTTATATGGTTAAATGGTTGGCGGTGGTTGGTTTGAACTAAAGCACAGCAAATGGTTGGCGGTGGTTGGTTTGAACTAAGGCAAATGATTAAAAGTCTAAACTTGACAACTTCCTGTTTGCACTGTGTATTGATTTTAGATAAAACGCTACCACTTATGGCTGTAATTTTTGGTTATTAGTGTTTAGAAAATGTTGAGAATCTCTCTCCTGTCGATCATGCCATGAAGGCCACACCCCTTCTGGTGGGAGGGGGGTGGGTTATAAAACCCGGAAATGTGGGTGTGGCTCAGTCTCTGCAAGATGGGGGAGGGAGAGGTCACGACTCTGCCTGAGCTGTGAATCAACTGAACACACTGAATGTCTACTGAACTGTGAGTGTGGTGTTTTGTGTGGTTTTATGGTGGGTTCACCCTGCTTGAAATGGCATGAAACTGTATTTGAATTTGGTGGCCTTGCACCCTGCTTGAAATGGTATGAAGCTGCACTTGAATTTGGTGGCCTTGTACCCTGCTTGAAGTGGTATGAAACTGCACTTGAATTTTGGTGGTCTTGCACCCTGCTTGAAGTGGTGAGGCTTGAATTTGGTGGCCTTGCACCCTGCTTGAAGTGGAATTTCAAGGAATAGCCGTGAGTCAACTGCCAGCCCACCAGCTGTGAGTGAGCTGCCAGCACATCAGGCTTGAGTGACTGACTGTCACCCTATGAATCCATTTGGCCCACAATCTCCATACTAGCCCTCTGGAAACCAGTCCCTTCAGCCCACAACACCCATACTAGTTCTCCAGAAAGCCCCCACCCCCCCCCCTCCCCCCACTAGCCACCAATATTGGAGTTGGTGGAGAGGTGGAATATTGCGTTGGGGGACCAGCCCTCTCAACGGGTCCCGTCTAGTCTATTATAAATCAGCAAGGATAGACAGAAGATGCTGGAGTAACTCAGCGGGACAGGCAGCATCTCTGGAGAGAAGGAATAGGTGATGTTTTTCGGTTCGGTGCCCTTCTGTCTGAAGAAACCATTTTGCATGGAAATGTAAAGTTCAGGAATCAACCCATGCTTATTTAGTTAGAGAATTTCAACGTTCATGCCATTCGGACGCACGCAACCCAGGCGGAATATGAGGTGCTGTTCCTCCAATTTCTGGTGTTGCTCACTCTGGCAATGGAGGAGACCCAGGACAGAGAGGTCGGATTGGGAATGGGAGGGGGAGTTGAAGTGCTGAGCCACCGGGAGTTCAGGTAGGTTATTGCGGACTGAGCGGAGGTGTTCGGCGAAACGATCGCCCAACCTCTGCTTAGTCTCCCCGATGTAAATCAGCTGACATCTAGAGCAGCGGATGCAGTAGTTGGAGGAGATACAGGTGAACCTTTGTCGCACCTGGAACGACTGCTTGGGTCCTTGAATGGAGTCGAGGGGAGAGGTGAAGGGACAGGTGTTGCATTTCTTGCGGTTGCAACGGAAAGTGCCCGGGGAGGGGGTGGTACGGGAGGGAAGGGAAGAATTGACAAGGGAGTTGCGGAGGGAGCGGTCTTTGCGGAAGGCAGACATAGGGGGAGATGGGAAGATGTGGCGAGTGGTGGGGTCACGTTGGAGATGGCGGAGGATTATTTGTTGTATTTGCCGGCTGGTGGGGTGGAACGCCCATACTAGTGGGTGTTTCCTTAACCCTCGAGCTGTCTCCTCCCATCCCCCCCGCCCTCGGGCTCCTCCTCCCTTTTTCCTTCCTTCTCCCCCCCACCCCCCATCAGTCTGAAGAAGGGTTTTGGCCCGAAACGTTGCCTATTTCCTTCACTCCATAGATGCTGCTGCACCCGCTGAGTTTCTCCAGCATTTTTGTGTATCTTCCATGCTTATTTAGTGTTGGAAGGAACTGCAGATGCTGGTGTAAACCAAAGACAGACTGAAGAAGGGTCTTACCCCGAAACATCACCTATTTTGTTCTCTCCAGAGACGTTGCCTGTCCTGAGTTACTCAAGCATTTTCTGTCGATCTTCGATTTAAACCAGCATCTGCAGTTCCTTCCTGCATTAAATAAGCATGGGTTGATTCCAGAACTTTACTTTTCCATGTGAAATGATTTTAAGTAGATTATCAGTCCATTGAGTTTTCCTTTTTGCTCTTGTTCCAGTATCTGTTGTATACATCTTCAGTTTTCTATGTTTATTTCATTAACAAAAACTTTTAAAACTGCATTGCTAGGCAATAATATCTGGACTATGAATATGCAGATTCAAGTTTCATCTCATTACTTGCAATGTTTAATGAGTTCAACTGAATAAGGTGGATTTGTAGCGGCACCAAACATGGTGAATAAACAGTTGCTTTATTCAGACATTACATGGTTGGTGTACATAGTTTGGTCCTCTAACATATTGTCATTGCTGCTGCCGCTGAGCGAGGGTGTTGTCTCGAGCTCAGCTACCTGCCGACCTCTGATCTCAAGGTGAGATCTGCTTATGTAGCAGGACACTCCCCTTAACCCATGACGTCACGTGATAGCCCTCGTAACCACTGACGAGGGTTCGACCGTAAGTGGTCTGACCATCAGCTGATGCCGCAGATTGCACATTACAAAAGTGGGTTATTTGAAAGTGAATAGACAATAGGTGCAGGAGTAGGCCATTCGGCCCTTCAAGCCAGCACCGCCATTCAATGTGATCATGGCTGATCATCCACAATCAGTACTCTGTTCCTGCCTTCTCCCCATAAACCCTGACTGCTATCTTTAAGAGCCCCATCTAGCTCTCTCTTGAAAGTATCCAGAGAACTGGCTTCCACCGCCCTCTGCTTCACAGAGCATTCCACAGACTCACAACTCTCTGTGAAAAAGTGTTTCCTCATCTCCATTCTAAATGGCTTACCCCTTATTTTTAAATAGTAATTACTAATTATAGTTGGATATCTTGATTACTCGGATGCCTCTACAATTACTTCTAAGGGGCTGCAAGGTTGATGAAATGCCCCTCTCCTCACCCCAAAATTTCCATTGAAAAATGAGCATAGGAATTATACTGTGCACTGTTTAGTAGGTGACCAAATAAACTTGTTATGCTGGTGCATTTAACTGTTGAAAATGTTTTTGATGGAATTTTGTGCATTAATCTTGACAAACACTCTCCTGCACTGACCCAGTCATTTCATTTCATATTCAAAATCTTTATCTGCTTTTGAAAACAATAAGTTGAGTTTTTAATTTAATTGTTCAGGAAGTTTTTATTGTGTCTGATAAAACACATTTAGAAAGAGAGGAAGGGGCTACAATTGCAATGCCTCCAGCATATGAAGAGCCATGGAACTAGCATGAGGTTGATGTTGGGGGGGAGAGAGATACAATCAGTCTCAAACTTAGTTGGTGTCAAGACTCGAGTGGACGTTGCACTTTATTCCTGTTGTCTAAGGGTTGGGTATTTAAAATTCAGTTTCATTCGTTCTGTAGATGCAGCAAGCCTCCATGCATGTCAATGCTTTCATAAAGCTATAACATCCTGTACTTTGAGAGGATCTGAACATCACCAATAAATCCAGTATTTATTGCCTTGAGTGTAGTGATGAGCCATTGGCTTGAATCGCTGCAGAGAGATCTCCTTGTGAATGTATTTACTGTTGGGTGCAAGTGTCAGGACTTGGAAAAAAGGATGGACTGTCACTATTTCCAAGTCATGAAGGTGTGTGTGTTGGAGGGGAATACACAGTTGGTAGTGTTCTTATGCACCTGCCGTCTTTCACCATTTGGGTGGTGAAGATTGGGGGTTCAGTAGGACCAGCTACTCGTGGTGGATGGAGTGCATGCTTTGAGTAATTGTGGGAGGACATAGGATGCTTTACCCTGAATAATGTCATACTTAAGCCAAACGTACATGGTCGGGCTTTGTGGGGGATGGTCATTGGCAGGCACTGGATGTCATTTAGCCCATATCTAAGTAATCTCTAGGAATTGTTTCTTCCCAGCTGTTGTCAGGCAACTGAATCATCCTACCACAACCAGAGCAGTGCTGAACTACTATCTACCTCTTTGGTGACCCTCGGACTATCCTTGATCAGACTTTGCTGGCTTTCCTTTGCACTAAGCGTTATTCCCCTATCATGTATCAATACACTTTAAATGGCTTGAGTGTAATCATGTATTGTCTTTCTGCTGACTGGATAGCACACAACAAAAGCTTTTCACTGTACCTCAGTACAAGTGACAATAAACAAAACTATAAACTGTTGTATTCATGCATGAGTTATTTCATGTGCTGAGTTATAACTTATGCAATCATCAGTAAATGTACAACTTATGGAACGATAGTCATTCCCGCTGAAATTATTTAGACCCAGGGGACTAGAAATGTTCTGGTGCTTGAATGTCGACCCTTCAACAACCACAGCCATTCTTTTGTCTGAAGTATGATTCTTCCAACTGGATATCCATTGACTTCAATTTTACCAATGGTGCACAGCATGGTGGCACAGCAGTAGGATTGTTGCCTTGCAGCGCCGGCGACCCAGGTTCGATCCTGACTACGGGTGCTGTCTGTACGGAGTTTGTACGTTCTCCCCATGACCTGCGTAGGTTTTCTCCGATATCTTCAGTTTCCTCCCACACTCCAAAGATGTACAGGTATGTAGGTAAATTGGCTTGGTAAATATAAAAATTGTCCCGAGCGTGTGCAGGATGGTATTAATATGCGGGAATCGCTGGTTGGTACAGACCTGGTGGGTCGAAGGGTCTGTTTCCGCGGTGTATTCTGAAACTATGCCCTTGGGTCCCATGTTAAGTCTAAGGCAGTGAAGCAGTCTGGAGCTGAGTGATCCTGGTGGTCCAAACTGGGCATTGGCGAGTAGGTTGTTAATGGTGTTGGTGTTTTGTCAATTGTTTTTTAATGGAGGATGGACAGTTGAGCAGTAATTAGCTGAATTGGATTTGCCTTATCTTTTTGTGAGCAGGATTTTTTTGGCGCAGTTCTTCTTGTTAAGTGGATGCTAGTGTTGTAATTCCACTTGTTCCAATTCCTAGAGATTACTTAGACAACAGCTGGAATGTTGTCTGGTCCATAGCCTGTGCTATGGATAGTGCTCCTTGATATCACACAGAATCGTGTCACAGAGTTAATCGTTACGTTACACAGTCTACTTTGCACTGAATACCACTACTTTTCAAATAGAAACACTGAATTGTTTTTCAAATTTGGTCTTTAGGAATTGAATGATTTGGCCCGTGATCCGCCAGCACAGTGTTCAGCAGGTCCGGTTGGAGATGACAGTAAGTACATTTTGTAAGTTGATCATTAAAATCTTTAAATGTATCTTGATTTGTTTTTTGCAGCAACACTAATATATGACTTAAGATTTTTTTTTTTTTTTTTTTGCAGTGTTCCATTGGCAAGCCACAATAATGGGGCCGGTAAGTTTTAAAAGAATCACTACCCTCAAACTTGAAGAATGAAACAAACTTGGATAATATATTGTTCTAATTAAAACTTTTTCTTTTAACAGAATGACAGTCCCTATCAGGGTGGTGTATTTTTCTTGACAATTCACTTTCCCACAGATTATCCCTTCAAACCGCCCAAGGCAAGTATTGATTAATTTACGTCTTTTTTTTTCATTTAATTTTGACTTTTGAATTGAGATTAACTACCATATATATCTTTCTAGGTTGCATTTACAACAAGAATCTATCATCCAAATATTAACAGTAATGGCAGCATCTGTCTTGATATTTTACGGTCACAATGGTCCCCAGCATTAACTATTTCAAAAGGTATTTGGATCTTTTTGATGAATTATAATGCATGACCTTCGAATGAACACCTCAGTCACAAATTAACCAGTCATAAGTAACAGTTCAGCATTAATGTGAATAAATCATGTTTCTAGCTCAAAATATGATAAATCAAGTTTTCTGCAGTGTTGGGTCCTTAATACATTGCTTATGAAAGCAGATGTAAAGTTGTTCACCTACAAATATGTCATCTATTCTGCATGGGTAACATTCTAGACAAACTATTTGGAGTTTTGCTATGCTGTATATATTAAGAGTTGTAGTCCCAGATTAACACAGTCAAATACTACTTTTAATTGCATGTATTATAATATTAAAAACTACATTACTTGGAAGCACTGAAACAATTGTAACAAAGTTAAAAGGAAAATGTTTTGCGTTGCTACCTGCATCTGTTATTTTTAGTTTTATTGTGGGCGCTGCAAGGCGTGTATAAAAAGCCGTCAATCCTTCCCTTGTTGCTTAATCAAATTTCCCAATAGTCAGCAATTACTTAACTTCCAGCTAATTGTATGTTTTTAACAACACTCGAGAAATTTACATTAAGAATGCTTATAGAGCGAATTGTACTACTGTTGAACTAATGTGCAACTGCCACACATCTTTAACAATATGGTTTCTAAACAACACTGAATAGGACTTGTATGTTCTTTATGTGACCCCATGTGTTTTCTCCAGGTGCTCTGGCTAAATCCAAAAAATAGGCTGGAATGTTGAATGGCTGCAATAATGTTGCTCCTGATGTTGACGCATAGTGGTAGAATCAGAGGGGAGAGATGGGCAAAATTAATTTTGGAAACAATTAAAGAGAATAGGGCTGATGGAAATGATCTAAGGACTGATGGAAATTATCTGTGCTGATGCCAATGCTCTAAGAGTTGACATTGACTTCTGTAGTTTAAAATGTATGCAATGAGGGCAGGTGAAATGTTCAAATCTGCTCCTTATTGTCAATCTTATCTGTCATAAATTCATTAAATATAATAACAAGGAACTCCAGATGCTGGTTTATACCAAAGATACAGACACTGCTGGAGTAACTCAACAGGTCAGGGAGCATCTCTTGAGAAAATGGATAGCTGACCTTTTGGGTCGGGACCCATTTTCGGACTGGAATCATTAAATCTTTGTTTGCATTAATTTTAATAGTGTGGTTCATTACTGACGGATATCTTTAAAATGTTTTGTTCAAATTTTGAACAAGCATACCCCATAGTGAGCAATATTTTGATGTTGTCAAATAGGTAATACAAACGCTCCACAACTCCTACCACAAGCTACTCTAATTTTAGTTCCTGAATTTAACCTGCTGTTAGATTTTGAATGAAATTATATTCCAGTTTCACTTGCAGTATATTACTACCACTAATCCAAATGTAAGCTGATTTGGTAGTCAGTGTTGCATTGTTTTTAGAATTATTTTTAGACTTGGATAGGGAATTTCATAGAATTTAAGACTGCTATGTTTGTCAATTTGTTCATTTCTGTAATGCGTCAAATGTTACTGAGTTGGAAGTCTAATTTCAGAATGTAAAATCACAAACTCACATTCTCTGTAGTGCTGGGCTCCAAGGTGTCATCTTTCTGATGAGAGATCAACAATCTTCATTTTTCTCTATAAATAGTATGCATTATGTTTGAGCTTTGAGCAAAAATAAATTGCTGGGTAATTTGGTGGTCAGGCAAAATCTCTGGACAAATAGTTGGTCAACCTTTTGGGTCAGTGCTCTTCATCTGAACTGAAGGATCTTGACGAAACATTGTCTGTTTCCTCCACAGATGCTGACTGACCTGAGTTCCACACCAGTTTATTATTTGCTCTAGATTCCAGCATCTGCAGCATATATGGTCTTGGGGCTGTCTAAAAAGTGAACAACGTATTTCTTCTTAAATAGATTGAACTTGGTTGGTTTGGGAGAGGAAATTATATTACTTTCTAGACCAAGTGCAGACCCGTTGGGTCTGTTCCCCCAACGTGTGGTTGTGGGGGGGTAGGCGGCATGCAGCGTCATACACTAACTACCACCCCCCCCTGCACTCACGCTAATGGAGGGGAGGAGGGGGGGGGGGGGGGGGAGGGGGAGGGGGGGGGGGGGGGGGGGGGGGGGGGGAGGGAGGGGGGGGGGGGGGGGGGGGGGGGGGGGAGGGGGGGGGGGGGGGAGAGAGAGGGGGGGGGGAGAGAGGGAGGGAGGGGGGCAGAGGGGGGGGGGGAGAGAGAGGGGCTGGATTTGAGGGTGGGGAGCGAGAGAGGCGTGGGGGGGGGAGAGAGGAGGGGGGGGAGAGAGAGAGGGGGGGGGGGGAGGAGGGGGGGGAGGCCCTTTTTACTTCAACCCAAACCCAAACAACTATTTGCAGGCAGTGCTTTTTTACCTCTAACCATATTTTCATTTTCAAACCAAATTGAGGGTACTGAGTGCTGTAGACATTTGTCAGTGTCATTCAAAGCTCTGATTGAGGCACACCACTTGAGGCACACCACTTGCAGAGACTGATTGAGGCACACCACTTCCTGGTTTTATAGTCGCTCCCCCTCCCTCCAGCAGGGGCAGCAGAGAGAATGGGGAATGTTGTAAAAATATTAATATCTCTGTCAATTTTCATCGACGGGAAAAATCCTCGGCACACACGCGGCGGAGGGGGGCTCTGAGCGAGGTGGCCAAAAATGACAGCCGTAGGTGGCGGCGTACTCTCGGAAACCGCAGCACAGAAAGCCGAAACCGGTCAAGAACAGAGTTTTAGTAATATATATATAATATATAAGATTATTGCAGAGCATTTGGTTTGAAAGAAAAGCTGCACAGTTAAAGTATATTTTTCCTTTCCGCAACCATAAGCACGCACAGACTTTTGGACGCATTAATAATATAATTCCAAAAAAGTCCTTTTAAAATACTAGTTGAGCTTTTACTCCCAGGTTATTTACAACAACAAATTTAATCTTAGTTCCTGGATATTCCAGGATAAAAACTGGAGCACTGGCCATCATGGTGAGATTTTATTTACTCCTTTCAGCTCAAAAGTAGTGTACAACTTGCAGCAATACTGTTTTTAAGATGCACATTTTGCCCAGGAAATGTAAATAATAATCTTGAAAATTAAAGATCAGCAAAACTAAAACCTAAAATGTTTCGGCCACAAGATCTATTTTAAGCCATAACAATAGATTATAATTATACAAAGCTCACTCTCATATTCAATTTATTATATTCTATTTATGGGGTCATTATATTTTTCCAATAGTGTGTCACTCTCCATGCTCACTGAAATCCTACAATGCATTTTCCCTTTTTAAGTTACAAAATGCTACTTGCCAAGATGTTTTCCAAGAACGGAGTCATTTTGGGAATACAAGAATATTTTATATAAACTTGCATCTTTAGCAAATTAATTTGCAATAAAGACTTGCAGAGCTAGAACTACTCTGGTCTGCCGTCATCTATTACAAAGAAAGGTAATTCTTCCGGTGGATAATCTATACAGGAACACATTTATAAGCAAGCAGAAAGCTTAAAAAATGAAAACAAATGACCCGAGTGTGGTCAGCTAATTAAACAACAATAAAGGCAAATTGAACAAGCAACGAGGCACTAATGAGTAGAGAGAGGTTGTTAATTGGAATACTGCAGAACCAATGCCAGCACCTGGTCTGTGTTTATAAGAAACGACTAAGATCTAAAGTTTCTGAATTCCATAGTGATTATGAGATAGGTGGTTGTTCCATCTCATGGTTGCAATACAGTGGTTTCAGGTGACACTGAGGGTGCAGACTTTTTTTAAAGTAATGAAGTGATGTTTTATATTAGCAAATTGTAAATTTTCTCCCCATCTGTCATAAATTCTTGTAAATTGATTGCAGTTGTATCTGTATGCAGATAGTACGCTGACTACCACATCATTGAGCAAAAGTAAAATGCTGAAGGAACCCAGCGCGGTCCTCAGCATCTGTGGAGGGAATGGACAGATTACATTTTGAGCCAGAATCCTTCAAGTTGATCAGTCAGTTGTCTCTCCATAGCCCCCATAAATGTTGCCTGACCAGCTGAGCTTCTCTAGAACTTTGCTTTTTGCTCAGGATTCTGTACACTTTATTGTGCCACAAATCATTGAATTGATCTTGCATTCCAACAATGAACTAACAGATCTCTCATATTCTGTGACACTTCCATTGTGCTAAATGCCATACATTCTAAAAAGATTTCACAACACAGCTGTACCTCAGATGCACGGAAGGACTTCTGCTGCAGATGTTCTGATGCAGATTGGGCAAATATGCTGTGTTTCTATGTACCTGAAACATGCCTTTAGAATGCTATGCAGAATTGTCTTACACTTAATTAATATTATTAACCTTAGTCTTAAACAAAAGTAACTGATGGTTTGTGATGGACTGGGCTACATCCACAACTCTGTGCAGTCTTGTAGGGAGCTGTAGCCAAATCAAGTTGTGATGCATCCCGATATGATGCTTTCTGCAGTGCATCTGTAAAAGTTGGTAGGAGTCATAGCAGTCTTGCCAAACTTCCTTGGCTTAATCTTCTGAGGAAGGAGATGCCTTGATAACACACAGATAGAAATGAACTGTTCTGTGGTTCTATACCTCTTATTAATTAATGCCTATTTAGCTGCAATTAGACATCATGAATGGCGCCATTTGTAGGTTAGCCATAGATGATGGAGTTGTGAACATTTTAACTGTTTGAACTCTCTCTTTCAGTTCTTTTGTCCATCTGTTCACTGTTATGTGATCCAAATCCAGATGATCCCCTAGTGCCTGAGATTGCACGTATCTACAAAACAGATAGAGAAAAGTGAGTACATGTATTAAATATTTAAGCTCCAAAGTGCCACCAATGCAAAGTAGTTTATATGGTCCTAAATTTGAAATGCTGTTTTTACATTCTAAGTGAGGTGGTAAACACAAAATGCTGGAGTAACTCAGCGGGACAGGCATCATCTCTGGAGAAAAGGAATGGGTGACATTTGTGTCTACCTTCGATTTAAACCAGCATCTGCAGTTCTTTCCTACACATTCTAAATGGGGTATATCTTGTAAGCCTTTTGAAATTAAACATTGCTTGCAAAATTGCATTTGAATCTAATTGGCAAAGTTTCTTTATCGATGTTGGCAATTTGTTTTAGTTATTTCGATCCTTTGAGCTTTGGGACAAAACACAAATTTGGGTAAATGCGGAATGATTGTTTGCATCTTGATACACTTATGGCACTGAAACAGTCAATTCAGCCTACCACATCCAGGCTGATCAGTGGGTACCCATCCCTATTGTGCTTTTCTATTTTCCTGCCTTAGAAAAGTAGAAAATAGGTGCAGGAGTATGCCATTTGGCCCTTCGAGCCAGTATGATCATGGCTGATCATCCAAAATCAGTACCCCATTCCTGCTTTTTCCTCATATCCCTTGATTCCGTTAGCCCTGAGAGCTTTATCTAACTCTCTTGAAAACATCCAGTGAATTGGCCTCCACTGCCTTCTGTGGCAGAGAATTCCACAAATTCACAACTCTCTGGGTGAAGTTTTTCCTCATCTCAGTCCTAAATGGCCTACCCTTATTCTTAAACTGTGACCCCACCTGGTTCTTGACTCCCCCACATCGGTACATTTTACCTGCTTCTAGCCTGTCCAATCCCTTAAGAATGATATGTTTCTATAAGATCCCCTCTCATTCTTCTAAATTCCAGTGAATACAAGCCCAGTCGACCCATTCTTTCATTACATGTCAGTCCTGCCATCCCGGGAATTAACCCAGTGAACCTACGCTGAACTCCCTCAACAGCAAGAATGCCCTTCCTCAAATTAGACCAAAACTGCACATAATATTCCAGGTGTGGTCTCACCAGGGCCCTGTGCAACTGTAATAGGACCTCCTTGCTCCTATACTCAAATCCTCTTGTTATGAAGGCAAACATGCCATTTACTTTCTTCACTGCCTGCTGTACCTGCATGCTTGCTTGCATGCCATCAAATTGGCAACTAAAGTATATTTGAGGTTTGATCCTTTTTATTCTCTCCTACTTTAGTGAACCAGAATCTCACTTAAATGTGAATGCAGAAACTTTATGGTATCGCCATTTATAATGTGTCGGCATTTCTAGGTTACGCTAAGTGCTTATTCTGCTTTTAAATAGTAACTTCTAAAACATATTGTATCGTTAAATTGAATTATTTAATGCTCTTTTGACAAATTGACATAGTGAGCAAAATGTCTACTCCGTGTGCTGCAATCTCTGACTAAACGTTGAACAAGATAATGTTTTTTTTTACTTTTATAGTCTTTTCTCTTACTTCTAGGTACAACAGAATAGCTCGGGAATGGACTCAGAAGTATGCAATGTGATTACATTAAAATGTTGACGAACCTCTTAAAATACAGCTGGGGGAACTTGCAAAACAATTTTTTTTGGTTTCCATTTGACTGCTTTCTTTGAGCCCACGCCTCTCCCCTGTGCACATGTTCACCTGATCCAGCAGTGCTGCGTTGTTTTGTGTACATATTTGGAACAGCTGATAGAAATGCCCCTCTCATTTGTTTGAAATTCTGACTACTTACAAAGCAAATGTTAATGTCCAGTTCTTCAATCATAACATTGTTTGTGAGACTAAAAGCATTCCTAGTCATTGTAACAAGATTGTTAAAAATTCAGGGTTTAAGTGCTTCCGGGGATGCGAACTTTCCCTTTTATAAATGTATGTTGGAATTCTTTTAAACTCATAATGGTTATGAATAATAGAAGGAAGAACTTTAATTTGTTTAATGTTTTGCAGTTTTTATGCTGAAGGATGCAAATCTACATTCTAGTTAAACGTTGGGATGGAAAGTTGGAAGTCTACACGTGTCCTATGAAATTTCAATTGTCTCCCTCAACAGTTAAATGGATTGGAGTTATTAGTTAGCCAATCATTCAATTTTCTGTTACCATTTTGGTTTATATTTGGCTTGCAGTGAATGACTTGCTAATAACTCTAATTTTCTTTTTTGTTTTTGTTAACTAATCTTAGCCTCACCAGGATGTAAGGATAAAAATTCATGACTGAACTTGTGTATATTTAATGACCCAAAGGCTCTCCTGGAGCTTGTATGTTCAAAATGATTAATCTGTGTAATAAACTGATTACTAAAGTCATTAAGTATTTCTCTGACAGGGTACAAGACAAATTGAACATTACCATGTTGTGAACCTGCTAGCAAGTCTGAGTGTTTCTTTAAAAAAATTAGCATCTGGCAACTGAGACTGTGTCTGCATTTGTATTTTAAGATTCTGTTTGCATTATCCAGATTGCTAGGAACCATCTACATGTAGTTTGATAATACATAATCAAGATTTGTACCTCAACAGTTAAAAGTTGGTATCTAAAACATAGTTTATTCTGAGAGCCTATTAAATTTGACACTGGATCTATTCCACCATATAATGTCATCTTTCTTGGACAATTGCATAGCAGATGGTATTAGGTATTACTGCGTGACACTTGCATCGCAAAACTTCGAAAGGAAGTAGGTGTGTAATTGCACCAATTTTGCAGCTACACATGAAGCTCTTATGAAATAATTTAGTTTGATGTTAAACTGATCTGCATTAGAAATTGACTTTGCCCAAATGTACCCTGCATGTTCACGTATTATTTGTTAGATATTCTTCAGCTGTCGTGCACTGAACTTGCTGTCCTTCAGATAAAGCTTCAATCTGAATTCTTCAGCTATTTGCTTTGTTTTATTCTTGAATGGTGGGCTATTGAGAGAAGCATATACTAAATTGCTTCGTTTTTTGAAGGTTGAGAAATGTGTGATTTTCATTCAGCACGTGTAGGCTTGTTGAACAAGCTACTAATTAATATTCTCGTCCTGCAAACTTTGTTTTTGATGTATTTTCCCCCATTTCCTTGGATTTGGTATATTTTTAATACCTTTCGGTGGTGCTTGCTAGATCATAACTCAACCTATTTTAAACTCCTGCTTCTGGTGCTTTTACAATTTAGTCTCTTGTCGTCAATTGCCATTGGAATTACTTTTCTTCAGTAACGATTACAAATCTTCATAAATTTTGAGATTTCACTCTAATCTATGACTGTCCATCCCATTGGCCACCTTGAGGCTTGTGCTTATAACCTAAAGTTTGCATCCCTGTTCTATTTCTGCTAAATATTTCTGTACTCCTTGTCTTGACAATGTTACTGGTGTGGTGCACAAGTTTGAACACTCTTTCCAGTTGGCACCTAACCTATAATTCAGACCTAGATACAGCTTTTGAACTCGTGACTCTTGGTTTTGTCTTTTAAACCACGGTAGAAATCTAATAATCCAGTACTCTTAGGAATTTTGGTGTCAGACCCACAGTTTTACCAGGCTATCAGATGTGTGTATAAAAAAAATACAGGTTTATTTTAATGTAACTTGTGGGTAAAGCTAAGTAACATTTACATACACTGACTTTTTTGATAATATCAAAAGCAACTGGTGCATTTATTATCATATGTGTCCAAACACGAGTGTAGACCTGAACAATAGGCTGGGGTGTGCTTAAAATGAATTCACTTTCAATTACTTGTAAGTTAATTGATTCTAGTATCCAACAATTCTACCAACCTGTTGCAAAAGCATGAGCACTCATTGATGAGATTCGACTGGCAGAAATAGACTGGCATTTTTAACTGTTAAAGTACTCTTAATGTGCTTAAAGTTAACTGATTAACAACACACAAGATTTAAGTCTCTTAACGTTAGTTTACTTTTAATTTGTCTTCTTGGTAGAAAAGCAAATCGCCTAGCAGTCTTTATTGGCAGTTTGTGGAATTTTATCGTGCTGTTAAAGGTTCATAAATTCTACATGTGCTTGTCGCATGAAATTTCACTCAAGCCAAATTTTTTCTTAAGTTTGATCTTGAACTGGTATTTTATGTCACCACAGACAGTCAATACTGTCATTTTGAAGTCACCCGTGCATACAGCATGACAACAGGTCCTTTAACTCAAATTATCCATGCTGTGAATAGTCCAATTTGCCTGCATTTAGCACGTATTCCTCTAAAGCATGTTCCTGCCCAAATGTCTTTTTTTTAATGTAACTGTACCTGCTGCTACAGTTTCCTCTGGCAGCTTGTTCCATATACCAGCCATCGTGTGCGTGTGAGTTGGCACTTGGATCCTTTTTAAAAGCTTTCAGTGTTTACTGTAAAACAATGCTTTCTAGTTTTTGACTCTGCGCACCCGGGGGAAAAAGACTGACCTTATTTATGCACCTCATGATTTAGTATGACTTTGTAGATGCTGAATATTGTCTAATGCAAAGTTTCACCTGTCTTTGGTCAAACTGAGATTTAATATCGGGCTGGGAGTAGTAAACCTGTTAAATGGGTTAGTATTGACTTTGAGGTGGTCCTGATTGAAACCTGTACCACCTTCTGATATATTGTTAATGCACTAATCACTAGGTCAGATTATTCTTGAAGTAATGTTGACTAACTTGCCATTAACTGATATGTACCTTGCATGCTATTTGGAAGCTCTGGAATGGAATTGTTAAACATTTGCATTTGCTGAGATTTTCTCCTCCGTTTGTTGCTTGCCACTGACTTTTTAATAAGACATGTACAGATATTTAGTGACCTGGATTTTGCTTCTTAATGGCCAACTATCATTTAGACTGAATGTAAAAACAAGGAACTGCATATGCTGGTATATATCAAAGATAGACACAACGTGCTGGGGTAACTGCATCTCTGGAGAAAATGGATGGATGGCTTATTGGGTTGGAACCCTTTTTCAGACTGAAAGTAGGAGGTGTGATTGTGTGAAGAGTTGGAGGTGAGAAAGGACCAGTCAGGGCTGGCCACAAATGACCTCGGGTAATGTGGTGCCTGGTAATTACTCCTGGTATAAGATGCCTCGGTCCACCTAGGCCTACAAGATCTCCTAGTTGCCAACCATTTCAACTCTCATTCCCATACTGTCCACAGAAGATAGACACAAAATGCTGGAATAACTCAGCAGGACAGGCCGCATCTCTGGGGAAAAAAGGAATAGGTAACATTTATGGTTGAGACCCTTCTTTAGTCTCCCACAGTGACCTTTCTGCCCTGGGTCGCCTCCATTGCCAGAGTGAGGCCACATGCAAATTAGAGGAACAACACCTGAAAGGCCTGTTCCACTTAGGCGAGTGCTGGAGACTCTGTGCTTGCCTTATGGTCGCCGCATGTTCTCTGGTGAGTCTCCTTCATGGTCAAGAGGGGAACTGGTCGCAGCAAATTTTTCAACATGTTGAAAAATTGTCTCCGACCAAAATTTGGACGCCATGGAGAAAATCGATACTTTTGTAGTCGTAGGTGCAGTGGTAGTGGGATTGCCATTTTGTTGTAGGTAGTCGAGGCAGCCGTAGGTAGTTTTAGTTAATCTCCTTTGCTGACCGGGCATTTTCATAGGCTCATTGGGGAAAAAAACGTAAGCACGGGTTTTCAGACCAAGGAAAACTGACCGATAATGTTAAATGCCCGCCAAACTTCACAGCTGTGTATCTCTGGCTTATTAAAAGTTGCCTGGCTTCTTAAAAGTGTGTCCACTCCTTCTCTCTCTTTCCCCCCCCCCCCCCCCCCCTCCCCCCCTTTTTTCCCCTCCCCGTTCTTTTAAAGGATTTACCGTGCTGTGCTAGCCATCTTTAACCTTCCTTTTCATATGTCTGTATCACCTTGGCTTTGCACCGTGTGAATTTCAGACAGCGCTACCTCGCTTTCCCTGGCCCCCATCTTAGCGAAGTGTTTGTGTGTGTGTGTTCTGCTCTGATGGTCGCCGTTCCAGTTCGCGGTTTTTCAGGCGAGTGCCTCGCGCTTGGAGGTCGCAGGCAGTCCGCTGAAAAGTCGCCAAAGTGGAACAGGCCCTTTATATTTTGCTTAAAACCCAGCAGAACTTACATTGAATTTTCTAATTTTAAGTAACTTCTACTTGCACTTCCCTCCCCTTTGCTCCCTTCCTCCACACTAGTCGTTTTACCAGCTCAACAGTTCTCAACATTGCTTTCCTCTTGAGACCTCACCTTCCCCGCAACAATGGTCCTTCCAGGCATTAGCCTTCTCGAGATCATTTGTGGCCAACCGTGATTGGTCCTGGTCTTTTCTCACACCAGCTCTTCACACACCCCTCCCCCACCCTCTACTTTCAGTCTGAAGAAGGGTCCTGACCTGAAACATCACCCATCCTTTTTCTACAGAGATGCTGCTGAACCACTGAGTTACTCCAGTAATTTCTCTCTCATTTAGACTGTAATTAATCACTCAGTTTGTGCATATTTAAAATATATATATTTATGATAAAAGCACAAATAGCATGGAAGCTAAAATGTTTTAATATACAGAATTCAGAGCTTTGAAAGAGGACAGAAGACTAGAGCAGTTCAAGAAGGTGAATCTCTACCAACTATTTGATGACAATTGTAAATGGCTAATAACATTTCCTTTGATTCCCACATCTCATGAAGGAACAAATATTTTACAAGCATTCTACTCCATACAAGGTCTTCCAAAATCTGAGGACTGAGTGATCTCTACACTTTTGATGTTTTCCAATTTGTTTAGGTGTTTTCGGATTTCAAAACGGAAAATTATGTTATCTTTGCATTCATGAAGTTCATAGAGGTGAGTAAGAAAGTGTTAATTTTGCTTAGTACACTAATATTCAGGCACGCGCAAGTGGATCAAGTGAACGTGCCAACATGCCAGACATCGGCTGGGTACAATAGTCAGAGCATTAGGCAATGTATAATAGAATTGTTTGTATTTCATTTGCCCTGAAGCTGCCTGTTTTGCAAGTAGTTTTGTGTTAATTGGGATCTTAAAACTTCCAAAGAATCAAAAACACTGCTTGAATTGTCTTAAGTTCATGGAGCTATTATTCAAAGGCAATTTGTGACTCTTGCATAGAACCATTCATGCAATTTACTGAGAAACACAGCCGTGTGCAACTTGAACCAAGCATTGCAAGGTAGCCTTGGAGGCTTCATTTTACTTTCACTTGCATCTAGATGGAACTCTTTCAGCATAGCGAGGAATAATAGTCTTCCATGCATGCTTCGTGCGCTCCAACCATTAAATTTGAGTCCTTGTGGTCTAGCTGCCCCAAACAATTTCTATTTTGTAAGCACTCCTATTTCACTGGTGATGGTATTTTTGCTGACTCATTCTCTACCTCATTTACTAAATGGCAGGTTGTATTGTGATGAATGGTTAAACATGCTAGGCCTGTACCTGTGGAGTTTAATCGGAGTGGGACGCGATGAAGATTCTGAGGGATGGATCTGAAGAGAATGGTTCATCTTGTGCAGAATTCAAAAATCGGGTAACTTTTTATTAAAGATCGCTTCAATTTATTTTCTTGTCAGAGGATAGTAACTCTTTGGATCCCTTTCTTCAAAGCGAGAGTTGATAAGGGGATTGAAAATCATCGTTGGAATGGACTGTTTGAGTTTACAATAGGCCTACTGATCTGAAGAATCTGCTCCAAAAGGCAATCTCAGAATCTGAGGTTCTTTGTTACAGATACTAACCCTTGGAGAGGGGGGGGGTTCCCTGGCATGAAATGTGTTGGAAAGTGGTTTTGATGGTAAATAAATGTAGAGAATATGCTCCTCGAGTTATAGTAAAGAATTTTACCCTGCAAATTTATATTGGCATCCAAAGACTGCACCAGAATTATTTCCCTTAAACTTGACTTGCTTCTACACTTAGACTTGTTTCCTTGTTTTATATAAAAAGAAACAAATTGAGGGGTGATCCTAAAAAGCAGATGGAGAATGCAAAAGGTTTTTTAAAAAGCATGATAAATAGGCAGACGCAAAAATTAATGCTGGCTTAATTCTAACTCAAATCTATAAGGCAAGCAATAAAAGCATCCAGCTGAAATGATGGCAAAAACCTACGATGCAATGAGGAAAATCATTTGTGTCTGGTTAGATCATTTTAGGTAGGCTAATTAATTTTTTCATCTTGTGATCATAGTCCTAATCAGCTTGTCTGAGATTGACAAATAGCTGCTGCTGAGTGTGTTTGCTGTTTTGGGAGATCAGCTGCCATCACTGCTCCTGGCTGGCTGGCACTGGCACGTGTCATTACCAGCTCGTTCAGACAGCAGTGAGAATTTACTCACTGTCAACATTGAGGCTGCATGAAGATATGTGCTGACGACCATTGTTAATAATAGAAGCTCCACTTCTATTTTTAGCATTTGAATGATGAAAGTTGGGTGGAAAGGGTGGGATTGTTCAGGAATCAGAAGGAGACCTTGAAAGAAGAGGCCGTGGTTGAAACACCAAACGATTGCTTTGAACTTGCCTGCGCCGTGGAAAGATTTGCTTTTGATGCAGCAGATAAAATGAATGGAAAGCTTTAATTTAGACGGGAATTTAATTTCAGTGCCCATATGTGAAAATTTGTTATTTAAAAAAAAAATAAGGAACTTCTGAAAGATCTGGCTCCAATCTTTTAGGTAAGGGAGTAATGGAAGCTGCAGTTATCACTGTTCTACTGGGGGGTTTCCCCTTGCTTGATAATGGAGAACCCATTCATTTTGATTTGGATTCTGGCCATAGATTGAGGCAAAGTTTATGCCAAGCTTTCAATTTGTTTTGCCCTAACATTGTTTACTTCAAGTATTTTAATATGGTTTTCAATCACAATGTGTATTTTTGTCCCAATTTTAATAGCTTTTGTAGTTATAAATTTAACTGCGGTTATGAATACACAACCTTGAAGGATGGTGGAAGCTAATGCAATATCAACATGAATTATTTAAAATAATCAAATTGGGGTAAAAAGATCTTTCTGGGGAGAGAAGCTCAATGTATTTAATTGGATTCCTAAAGTGATGACATGTCCAATGTGTCAGATCTTATGCGTTTCATTCGTGCATCCCTTTCCGATTGAAAACAATTGGTGATTGTGAACAAAAGTGATTAGAGAGACATCATTGCTTTTAAATAGACGTGTGGATAAAAATATGCATTTCCTCCACGATGCTGGTTACTCAAGTAATTGTGTATTTAAATATGAGCAGATTCAGATTCAGATTCAATTTTAATTGTCATTGTCAGTGTACAGCAACCAGCATCATCGGCATTTAACAAAGTTGTGTTCTTTTGAATTTGGTGTATATTGAACTGACTTTGTACAGTTGTTCAGTGCATTCAGAAAGTATTCAGACTCCTTCACTTTTTCCACATTTTGTTACATTACAGCCTTATTCTAAAATGGTTTAAATTCATTTTTTAAATGATCAATCTGCACAATACTGCATAATAAAAAAGCAAAAACAGCTGTTTGGAAAATTTTGCAAAGTAATTAAAAAGAAATAACTGAAATATCACATTTACATAAGTATTCAGACCCTTTACTCAGTACTTTGTTGAAGCACCTTTGGCAGCAATTACAACCTCAAGTCTTCTTGGGTATGATGCTACAAGCTTGGCACACCTATATTTTGGTAATTTCTCCCATTCTACTCTTCAGATCCTCTCAAGCTCTGTCAGGTTGGATGGGAAATGTCAATACACAGCTATTTTCAGGCCCCTCCAGAGATGTTCGATCGGGTTCAAGTCCGGGCTCTAGCTGGGCCACTCAAGGACATGCACAGACTTGTCACAAAGCCACTCCTGCGTTCTTGGCTGTATGCTTAGGGTCATTGTCCTGTTGGGAGGTGAACCTCCACCCCATTCTGAGGTCCAGAACGCTCTGGAGCAGGTTTTCATCAAGGATCTCTCTCTGTACTTTGCTCCGTTCATCTTTCCCTCGATCCTGACTGGCCTCCCAGTTCCTGCCGCTGAAAAACATCCCCACAGCATGATGCTGCCACCACCATGCTTCACCGTATGTATGGTATTAGCCAGGTGATGGAGCGGTGCCTGCTTACCTCCAGACGTGACGCTTGGCATTCAGGCCAAAGAGTTCAATCAGAATCAGAGAATCTGATTTCTCATGTCTTTTGGCAAACTTCAAGCGAGCTATCATGTGCCTTTTAATGAGGAGTGACTTCTGTCTGGCCACTCTACCATAAAAGCCTGATTGGTGGAGTGCTGCACATATAGTTGTCCTTCTGGAAGGTTCTCCCATCTCCACAGAGGGACCATCAGGTTCTTGGTCACCTCTCTGACCAAGACCCTTCTCCCCCAATTGCTCAGTTTGGCCAGGTGGCCAGTTCTATGAAGAGTCCTGGTGGTTCCAAAGTTCTTCCACTTAAGAATGACGGAGGCCACTGTGCTGTTCGGGACCTGCAATGCTGCATAAATTGTTTTATACCCTTCCCCAGATCTGTGTCTCAACACAATCCTGTCTTGGAGGTCTATGGACAATTTCTTCGTCATCTTGTCTTGATTTTTGCTCTGACATGCACTGTCAACTGTGGGACCTTGAATTAGAAAGTAGAGTGACTTTCCAAATCGTGTCCAATTAATTTAATTTACCACTGGTGGACTCCAAGTTGTAGAAACATCTCAAGGATAATCAATGGAAACAGGATGCACCTAAGCTCAATGTTGAGTGTCATAGCTAAGGGTCTGAATACTTATGTAAATGTGGTATTACAGTTATTTTTAATTACTTTGTAAAAATTTCTCAACACCTGTTTTCACTTCATCATTCTGGGGTATTGTGTGTAGATTGATGATTAAAAAATGAATTTAATCCATTTTAAAATAGGCTGTAACGTAACAAAATGTTGAAAATGTGAAGGAGTCTGAATGCACTGTATATAATCAATTTTGAACGTAATTGGTGAAGCAAATCAGTTGACTGCTGCCTTTGTGTTGTATGTAGTAAGTAAACTATGCCATTCAATATTCTGCTTTGCATTATAGTCCTGATTTTTAACTCTGGCCTCTTTTTTTTCCTTCAGGTTTGAAGTTTGAATTCCATCTATATTCAATTTTGTGAGGTTTCTGAGATTCAGATCCCTGACCTTTTTCCTCTGTCTTTCATCTTCCCTTCCATTCCATTCATTAAATCATACTAACTTTTCTCTTTTATTACTCATGCAATTACAATTCTCCATTATATCTAGCTATTCTTTTAAGGATGCCAGATTTAAGTGCCCACTTAGCAAGGATTAGCTGTGGGATTTCCCATGTGTGGCACTTCTAATTAAGACACGTATTGCTGTTTTGGTGGAAGTTGCACTTCCAACTTCATCATTCTTTTGTGCCAATCAACCCACCCAAATAGCTGTTAGGATATTGTCCTGATACCATTCAATCTGATCGCCATGAGGTTTGCCACCCCTCACAGTTTTGCTGTTACATTAAAAATGTTCGCCACAACTGTAGATTCTGAACTGAAACACAAGATGGAGCTAATATGACTTGAGTTTTCTGTTGTTTGAGTTTTAATGCACTGTGGCTTTATGCTTAGTTGATATCTGCAATTTATATCTTTTGGCTTTGATAGTGAATTGAATTGTCTATTTGCCAGAAATATATTCCTTCTCCGTGACTAGTTTGAAAGGGATGATAGTGTCGAACACTGAGCTGTAGTTGATGAACAACAGCCTGCCATGTGTGTTTTCATTGTCTGTGTGGTCCAGTGCAGAGTGGAGTGCCAGCAAGATTATATCCCCATTGATCTATTGTGCTGGTGAGTGAATTGTAGTGGGTCCAAGTTCTTGCTAAGGTAGGAGCTGATATGAGCCATAACCAACACTCTCAAAGCACTTCATCACAATGGTTGGTAGGTATCACTGGTCGGTAATGATTGAGGCATGCCACCTTGCTCCTCTAGGGGAGCAGTATTATTACAGGTAGACACAAAATGCTGGAGTAACTCAACGGGTGAGGCAGCATCTCTGGAGAGAAGAAATGGGCAATGTTTTGGGTCGAGTCCCTTCTTCAGACTGATGTCAGAGGAGGGTGGGTCAAAGGTAGAATGTAGTATCAATGTAGAGGGTGGGTCAAAGAGACAGTAAGACTAGTGGGAGAAGGGGATGGGGAGAGAAAACAAGGGCTCTCTTAAATTTGAGGTCAATGTTCATACTGCTGGGGTGTAAAGTACCCAAGTGAAATATGAAGTGCTGTTCCTCACTCTGACAATGGAGGAGGCCCAGGACAGAAAGGTCAGATTGGAAATGGGAGGTGGAGTTGAAGTGCTGAGCCACCGCGAGATCAGATAGGTTAAGACTGACTGAGTGGAGGTGTTCAGTGAAACGATCACCTGCGCTTGGTCTCGCCGATGTAGAGAAGTTGACACCTGGCACAGCAGATACAGTAGATGATGTTGGAGGAGGTGCAATTGAACCAGTGTTATTATTAATATATTTTGAAAGCAGATGGGAAGCTCAGACCTTAGTGATAAGAGGGTGACGATATCTGCAAAAACTAGCCAGTTGGTCACAGGTTTTAAAAACACAGGTACACCATCAGGTCCAGACATGTTCTGAGGGTTCACTCTCATGAAGGATCTGACGTTGGCCTCAGAGACTCGGATTACAATGCCATCAGGGGCTATTGGGGCCATCACAGAAGGCACATTGGTGTTCTCCCTCAAGTGTTTGTAGAATGCATTGAGTTCTGGGATTAATGACTCTTGGTGCTGAACTGTCATTTGGTCTGTCTTTTAGGAAGAAACAGTGTGCAAGCCCTGTCAGCTGCCCTCACACTCGTGCTCCAATTTAGAACGGAAGTCCCTCTTTAGCCTTTTTGATGGTCTCATCGACGTCGTACTTGGGACGACTTGTATGAATCTGCATCGCCAAACTTGAATGTTCATGCTCTGGCCCTCCGAAGACTGTGCAGCTCTTGGTTCATCCAAGGCTTCTTTTGGGGAACACTTTTGTGGGAACACATACGACCACACAACTTACGAAGTCAGTAACAACTCTGGCTCGTTTGTTCAAGTCCGTTTTAGAGTCCTTGAATGTTGCTCAGTCTTTTGGCCCCAAGCAATCCTGGAGTCGTTGCTCTGCCTCCCCTAAAGAGGGATGCCCAGTCCTCAATGCAGGGGGCACGCTCTTCAGTCGATGCCTATATATGTAGGAATGAGGAGCACAGTCGAATGGTCGGATTTCCAAAACTGAGGGCAAAGGATGGAGCAATGGGTATCTTTGGTGGGATAGCAGTGGTCGAGGGTATGATCTGGCGCTGCAGAGCATGTGTTGATGGTAGTTTGGAATTTACTTCAAACTGGCCTTGTTACAAGTCCTTGGCTATTATAAGAAAGGAGGCGGGGTACCCTGTCTGGTGTTTGTTATCCATGGCTTGCAGCTTCTTCAGAGCTAGGCTAATGTCTGCCTGGGCTGCGACATAGACGTATGATGATGGAGGTGAATTCCCTTGAGAGGTAGAAGGTAGATAATATGCTCTTAAAGATTGAACTTCAAAGTAGGGGCTATGAAATGCTATTCAGGACTTCAAGCCTCTTTGGCTATCAATATGATCCCAACTGGTTATCCATCTCAATGCACTATTTCCACTTTCTGCTGATACTCAGTAATGTTTTTTGTCGATGGAATTCAAGATACCATCTCTAAACGTATTCCGTGACTTGTCTCCGTTGTCTTCTCTGGTTGTTTCACCATCCTCTAACTGCTTAATATTAATGGCATTGGAAATCTTACAGGTCCATCATCCATGACAGTTCTGCAACTCGAGTATAGAGAACTAGGTGGGAGGCTGAAAAGCGGGACTTCTAAGGTGTTATCTCTGGGTTGCTTCCAGTACCTCATGCTAGTGAGGGTAGGAACAGGGAGGTAGGGGATCTGAATGTGTGGCTGAGAAGTTGGTGCAGCGTACAGGGATTTAGATTCTTAGACTAGATGACTTGAATCTCTTCTGGGGCAGGGGTGACCTGTACAAAAGGGACGGGTTGCACCTTAATTGGAAGGAGACCAACATTCTGGCAGGCAGGTTTGCTAGTGCTACATGGGTGGCTTTAAACTAAAAATGGGGGGGTGGAGTCAACAACGTGGACACGTATCCATGCAGCTAACGGGGGAGTGTAAGAAAGGTCATGTTTAAACTAATTAAACGGGGGTAGGACCCAATGCAAGGAAACGGGGCCATAAAAGGAGGACAGAAGCAAAAGTTAGATGAGAAAAACTAACCAAAAAGCTTTGTGCCTTAGTGCGAGGAGCATTTGAAATAAGGTGGATGAATTGAATGTGCAGTTAGTAGTTAAGGGATATAGAAAAATAGAAAATAGGTGCAGGAGTAGGCCATTCGGCCCTTCGAGCTTGCACCACCATTCAATATGATCATGGCTGATCATCCAACTCAGTATCCTGTACCTGCCTTCTCTCCATAACCCCTGATCCCTTTAGCCACAAGGGCCACATCTAACTCACTCTTAAATATAGCCAATGAACTGCCCTCAACTACCTTCTGTGGCAGAGAATTCCACAGATTCACCACTCTCTGTGTGAAAAATGTTTTCCTCATCTCGGTCCTAATAGATTTCCCCCTTATCCTTAAACTGTGACCCCTTGTTCTGGACTTCCCCAACATCGGGAACAATCTTCCTGCATCTAGCCTGTCCAACCCCTTAAGAATTTTGTAAGTTTCTATAAGATCCCCCCTCAATCTTCTAAATTCTAGCGAGTACAAGCCGAGTCTATCCAGTCTTATGAAAGTCCTGCCATCCCAGGAATCAGTCTGATGAACCTTCTCTGTATTCCCTCTATGGCAAGAATGTCTTTCCTCAGATTAGGAGACCAAAACTGTACGCAATACTCCAGGTGTGGTCTCGCCAAGACCCTGTACAACTGCAGTAGAACCTCCCTGCTCCTATACTCAAATCCTTTTGCTATGAATGCTAACATACCATTCGCTTTCTTCACTGCCTGCTGCACCTGCATGCCTACTTTTAATGACTGGTGTACCATGACACCCAGGTCTCGTTGCATCTCCCCATTTCCTAATCGGCCACCATTCAGATAATCGTCTACTTTCCTGTTTTTGCCACCAAAGTGGATAACCTCACATTTATCCACATTATACTGCATCTGCCATGCATTTGTCCACTCACCCAGCCTATCCAAGTCACCTTGCAGCCTCCTAGCATCCTCCTCACAGCTAACACTGCCGCCCAGCTTCGTGTCATCCGCAAACTTGGAGATGTTGCATTCAATTACCTCGTCCAAATCATTAATATATACTAGACTAAGTGGGACCCGTTGGGTCCCATGTTCACAGGGGAGGGCTGGTCCCCCAACGCAATATTCCACCTCTCCACAAATTCCAATATTGGTGGCCAGTGGGGGGGCTTTCTGGAGTGCTGGTATGGGTTCTTGAGGTGGCAGCTCAGTCCCTCAAGCCTGATCTGCTGGCAGCTCACTCACGGCCGGTGGGCTGGCAGTTGACCCATGACTATTCCTTGAAATTCCATTTCAAGCAGGGTGCAAGGCAATCAAATTCAAATCCATGTTCCTACCATTTCAAGCAGGGTGCAAGGCCACCAAATTCAAGTGCAGTTTCTTACCACCATGAGCAGGGTGCAAGGCCACCGAATTCAAGTGCAGTCTCATACCACTTCAAGCCGGATCAAAGGCCACCAAATTCAAGTGCAGTTTCATACCACTTTCAGCAGGGTGCAAGGCCACCAAATTCAGTGCAGTTTCATACCACTTCAAGCAGGATGCAAGCGCGCCAAATTCAAGTGCAGTTTCATTCCATTTCAAGCGGGGTCCAAGGCCACCACATTCAAATGCAGCTTCATACCATTTCATGCAGGGTGAAACCACCATAAAACACCAAACTCAGTTCAGTAGACTTTCAGTGTGTTCAGTTGATTCACAGCTCAGACAGTCATGACCTCTCCCTCCACCATCATGCAGAGACTGAGCCACACCCGCACTTCCGGGTTTTATAACCCCTCCCCCTGGAAAAGGTGTGGCTTTCAGGGAGTGATTGACAGGAGAGAGATTCTCAACATTCTTTAAACACTAATAACACTTTTCTTTTTCATTGATGGGAAGAATTCTCTGCACCTGCTCAGTGGAGGGGGGACTGAGTAAGATGGCCAAAAATCACAGCCATAAGTGGTAGCGTTTTATCTAAAATCAATATACAGTGCTAACAGGAAGTAAGTGCATTTGCAGTAGTGCCTTTTAACTTCAAGCCAAATCGCCCAAGCCACCATTTGCAGTAAGTAGTGCCTTTCAACTTCATGCCACCATTTGCAGTAAGTAGTGCCTTTCAACTTGAAGCAAAAGCACCCAAGTCACCATTTGCAGTAATTTTCAACTTCAAGCCAAAGAACCCAAGCCACCATTTGCCTTTCAACTTCAAGCCAAAGCACCCAAGCCACCATGTGCTGTAAGTAGGGGCTTTCAACTTCGAGCCAAAGTAAGCACCCAAACGACCATTTGCAGGCTGTACCTTTTTTACTTCAAACAAACCATATTTTCATTTTCAAACCACATTAAGGGTACTCACAATTGTGTTGACATTTGTTCAGTGTTATTCAGAGCTCATAGAGACGTGACCCTTGGCTTAATCCACCTTGCAGAGACAGTGAGGCACACCACTTCCTGGTTTTATAGTCCCTCCCTCCAGCAGTTGCAACAGAGAGAATGGTGATTTTTTTTTTAAACTTCAAGCCAAATCTCCCAAGCCACCATTTGCAGTAAGTAGTGCCTTTCAACTTTAAACAAAAGCTCCCAAGCCACCATTTGCAGTAAATAGTGCAATTCAACTTCAAGCCAAAGCACCCAAGCCACCATTTGCAGTAAGAGGTGCCTTTCAACCTCAAGTCAAATCACCCAAGCCATCATTTGCAGTTAGTGCCTTTCAACTTCATGCCACCATTTGCAGTAAGTAGTGCTTTTCAACTTCAAGCCAAAGCACCCAAACGACCATTTGCAGGCTGTGCCTTTTTACTTCAAACAAACCATATTTTCATTTTCAAACCAGATTAAGGGTACTCACAATTGTGTTGACATTTGTTCAGTGTTATTCAGAGCTCAGAGACGTGACCCTCGGCTTAATCCACCTTGCAGAGATAGTGAGGCACACCACTTCCTGTTTTTTATAGTCCCTCCCTCCAGCAGTTGCAGTAGAGAGAATGGTGATTTTTTTTTTAAACTTCAAGCCAAATCTCCCAAAAATATCCTGCACACATTTTACAAACTCCAAACCATCCAGCCCATTTAAAGAATGTGTTTCCCAGACTTTGTGTGGAAAAGTTGAAATCTCCCACAATCACTACCTTGTGCTTACTACTAATATCTGCTATCTCATTACATATTTGCTCTTCCAATTCTCGATCCCCATTTGGCGGTCTATAATACACCCCTATAAGTGTTGCTACACCTTTCCCACTTCTCAGTTCCACCCAAATAGCCTCCCTAGATGAGCCCTCCAATCTATCCTGCCAAAGCACTGCTGTAATATCTTCCCTGACAAGCAATGCAACACCTCCACCTCTTGCCCCTCCAATTCTATCACACCTGAAGCAATGAAATCCTCGAATATTTAGTTTCCAATCACAGCCCTCCTGCAACCATGTTTCACTGATCGCCACAACATCATACTTCCAGGTGTCTATCTAGACTCTAAGCTCATCCACCTTTCTTACAATGCTCCTAGCATTAAAATATGCACATTTAAGAAACCCCACACCTCTTATTCTCTGTTTATTTCCTTTTTCTTCTTTCTCCTCTTGTATCCAAGTGCTTCCCTTTACTGCTTCCTGCCTCCCATTCTGTCTACTAGCTTTCTCTATTTGAGTCCCTCGCCCCAACCATTCTAGTTTAAAGTCTCCCCAGTAGCCTTTGCAAATTTCCCCGCCAGGATATTGGTCCCTCTCAGGTTCAAGTGCAACCCATCCTTTCTGTACAGGTCCCACCTTCCCCAAAAAAAGTCCCAATGATCCAGAAACTTGAATCTCTGCCCTCTGCACCAGTCTTTCAGCCACGCATTTATCCTCCACCTTGCTCCATTCCTACTCTCACTGTCACGTGGCACAGGCAGTAATCCTGAGATTGTTACCTTTTTGGTCCTTTTCCTTAACTCTCCTCCCAACTCCCTAAATCCTCCCTTCAGGACCTCTTCCCTTTTTTTACCTATGTAATTGGTACCTATATGTACCACGACCCCAGGCTCCTCTCCCTCTGATTTCAGGATATCTTGGATGCTTTGAGACACGTCCAAGACACATCCGCCTTCCCAGACATTGTGACATTCCATTAAGGTCTGCCATCATCCTCCTCCGCCTGTTCCACCGTTGAGGTCTTGGTTGGATTGCATTTTGTCAGGAACCTCCCCCTCGACTTTACTGCCATGGTTGGCCCTCCCTGGAGCATAGCTCCAGACTGCATCGCTCTCAGGATCTCAGGTCCACACAAGCTTCTTCACCACGACAAGGTGACAATCCATGGAGAAGTGCAAGGGGGTTGGAGTTTAAGAATAAGGAGGTTTTGCTACAGTTGTGCAGGGTTTTAGTGGGGCCATACCTCAATTGTGTTTATTTTTGTATTCCTTACCTAAGAAAGTCGTATTGGAGGTAGTCCAAAGGCGATTTGCCAGGCTAATTTCTGGAATGAGAGGGTTGTCCAATCATGACAGGTTAGATGAATTTGATTTTTGCGTTTCAGCATATGGAAGAACAAGAAATGAGCTTATTCACATATACAAGATCCTATTGGATTTTGACAGGGTGGATTTTGAGGTGTTTCCACCAGTGAGTGTCACAAACATGGAGACATAGCTACAAAATAAGGGGCAAGTCATTTAAAATTGAGATGTGTGGAAACTAACTTCTCTCGGCAGGTAGTGAACCTTTGAAATACTCTGACCTTGAAGGAGGCGAAAACCAGATCATTAGATTCATTAACAGCCAAGATAAATGTTTGAAAGATGAAAAATTAAGATGTTATACGAGAATGTTGCCCGAACCGCCTGTGACCCATAGGGCTGTTGCCATAGCGTTTAAAGCCCATAACGCTAGTGCTATATTTAGAAACCATGACACTGCAGCCGACAACGCTCTGTTGTAACCAAAGATACTAGAGGAGCTATCTTTGGTTTAAACCTTTTAAACCTAGTATGTAGCGCCGTGTATTGCTTTACACGCCAGTCTGCGGCTGATAGCGCGTTGTTCCCGTAGAGGGGAGGAAGGCTTGTTTCAATGCAGTCTTAATAAATGTCGAGCTCTAATCACCATAGCAGGCCTGACTTGATAAATGTTTGCAGTACAGTACTTTTTAATTTCAGACTTGCACCAATTGCTGTATCATGCATTGGTGGTTAAAATTTGATACAAGTATTTCCATTGTACGCTTTGATGGTTATACCAATAAAAATATCAAAGTCGATCACACTAAAAAGATCATAAATAATAATGTGAGTAGCCGCTAAAGTTAGAGGTACAGTACTATAAAATCCAGAGGGTGGATCAATGACCTTTCATCCTAGAGCAGTAAAATTAGTAGGTTCAGTCATAAACTCAGAAGCCTACATGATGAGTTGAGTCATCGGATAAACTTCCCCTTGAAATTTAAGCAAGTGCAGTGTTTGCTGGTATGGTAGTCATTTTATCTTTCCATGCTATATTATGTGGAAGTGCAATCATGATTTTCAAAGATGTATAGGATTTGGGAATTAATTTTAAATGTCTAGTATTCACCAAGGAAGATGAGGTAGCTAGGCAACTAAAACGTGTATTTGACTTGTATAGGAAGGAACTGCAGATACTGGTTTACACCGAAGATAGACAGAAAATGCTGGAGCAACTCTGGGTCAGGCAGCATCTATGGAGAAAGGGAATAGGTGAAGTTTCGGGTTGAGAGACCCTTCTTCAGACTGAGAGTCACGAATGAGGGAAACTAGAGGTGGAAGAGAGTAGGGAAGAAAAGGCAAAGTACGATAATATTTTGCAAGAGATAGAAGTGCACAAGACAACGACCAACAGTTATACATTATCCTTTCTTGTGTATTCCTTGTACCTAATCATTCTTCAACATCTATCCTTTACTGCCCAATTGGCATTTCAGTTGCAGCTGATCTTACATTTTGGCCTCACCCACCTACGATTTTTACTCGTCTACCAGCCTCTCACTCCTGCAATATTTCTTAAATCGGTCTCTTGATTTCCTGGCATGATCGCGCTCCACTTACACAATCAGCGTTTGTTTTGGTTCGAGTCCAAGTTCGTGTAGTTCCTGATATAGCCTTGCATGTTATAATAAAGATTTTGAAAGCGAAATAGCCAAGAAGAAATGAACGGATTGCACAACTTTTCCATCTGCCTATGGTAATTCGAATTTCACTGTACCTTAAATTCGTACACGTGACAATAAAAACTGGCCTTGCAACCTAAAACAATATTCCACCTATTTCTGTTGTAAAACAAAAAAATGCTTGTACAGAGGGGTCATAAAGTGGGCAATGGCTGGGCCAGTACTGTGTAGATGGCGAGTTGACATGGGGACAGAGTGGCTGCAGGAACACAGAGCGGAACTAACGGTGCCACCGGGGCGCATTCCGGGCTCTTTAGTCGCCGAACAGCGGCCATGGCTGAACCGAGAGGTAAGGGTTGCGGTTGGTCCTGTCCGAGAGGAAGGGCGGGTCTGTCGGGGTCAGGTCCGTTTGACGCTCCGCCCTCATGTTAAATTCCGCACGGGTCGGCGGAGAGAAGGCGCCGGCCTTCGGCTAAGCGTGGGTGGAGGTGTCTGCCGTCGCGCCGCCGCGGGACGAGGGTGTCCCTGTCCCTCTGGGCTCTCGTCCCTTTACTGCTGCAAAATATGACACTATCCTCAACCTTGAACAGCCCCCCTTCCAATGCAGTAAACACAATTATCTCATGTTTTCTTCTGAGATCATGAATGCACAAATTACGACGTTTTGTTAGCAGTGAATTTGATATGCATAATTACAATGATTCTGATTTTGCTTGGAGGAAAAATAAATGCACGTTTTGTTTTCATTTCCTTCAAAAATGGCTCAGAGCGGGGCATTAAATTGGAAGAAACAAATAGTGGGGATCTACTTGATATAATGCATAAGGCAGCAAATAATGCAAGGCAAAGCATTTTAGAGAAGCTTTGCCATTACTAAACCTGATTAAACTCACTGGATAACGATAGGTTATAATTCAGATGATAAACAAGAAAATTAAACTAAACTTCATAGATACTTGAAATAGGAAATATTGGCCAAGTGTTTTAAGAAAATACAATTTGCAATATACTGATATTAATGTTCAAAATCATTTCATACACTGCACCATGAATTTATGATGCTTAGCATCTGATTTCGTTCAAATCACAGTTGAAAACAACACACTGGCCTTTTTTTGGTTTCAAAATGATCAAATATAAGGTGTATTTTGGTTTTGAGTATATTTTGCTGCATTATCTAGTAATGGATTTGTTTTAAAAATAACAAATGTTTGACATTTGAAGGGATGATCTCACTTAAAATATGAAATACTAATATTTTTGGCATTTCTTCAGTAAGCTGGCAAATGAAAGAAAATGGACAACTTCTTTACTGGAAAACTATGTTTAATTACCAAAGGGCAATCTGAACTGTTATATTTAAGTTCCCTTAAATTGCTATTTTCCAATTATAGCTCGCTGGATAGTGATTCCATTTGGACTAGGTATTGGAGTGATGGTTAGTGGCTATTATCTGTATCATCTGACCAGACATAGATTATTGAGGAACAGAAGAGTAAACCCAGCAATCGACAAATACGTTGCTGAGGTAGTTCACAACTTGGATGTAGAAGATCTGAGTGATACAACGAGTTTCTGTAGGTGTTGGAGATCAGACAAGGTTAGTGATTTTTGTCATTTCAGATCCAATAGAAGTACAAGGGGTAAGTGAAGATGTATGATGGAGTAGCGTGCAGTGTTGACAGCTTTGCCTTAATCTGGCAGAGATGCTTTTGTAGGCAATCTAACAAGACGAGCTGCACGGTTTGGTCTGTTGTTGGTTATCAAGCAGGCGGCACTACAGATTATTATGAATATTATCTTGGCACTTTCTACTAATTTTACAAGAACTAATATAGGGAGTTTATGCCTTGCATATTTTGTTTGGTTTCTTATTTTTGAGAAGTTTTTTTTATGTGTGGATCTATTGTCCCTAAAATACAAGCAGTAGTTTAGAGGTCATTTAAGCCTATAAATGCAAGGCTTTGTATTTCTTTTATACAAACTTGATAGTCAAGAGTGTTTTATTGTCATATGCCCCAGATAGAACAATGAAATTCTTACTTGCTGCAGCACAACAGAATATGTAAACATAGTACACTGTAAATATTTGGATAAACGAGAGAGAGAAAAAAAAGCTCAGTGTGTACATATACACCTCACAAGCACACACACACACTCAAAAAATAAAGGAGATGTGCACATGGATCACGGTGCTGTAAATTTACCCTTTCCAACAGTGGTCACACTAGAGCAAAAAGTCTTTCATGACCAATTAAAAGATTACTTTTTTAAACCTTTACTGCAACTGAACCAACTTTTCAATTTGTGAAAATGGAGAAAAGGTGCAGCATTTAGAAAATTCCAGGTTAGCCCACAATGGTTTCAGATCCTTTAAAATAGATTTTTATGAAGTTCAATGTATTATTTGATATTTATTTGCTCCTTTAACAATATTGAGCAAACATTTTACGACTATATTTTACGACTAACAAGTATGTGTGGAATGTGTAGGAAGGAACTGCAGATGCTGGTTTAAACCGAAGATAGACACAAAGCTGGAGTAACTCAGTGGGTCAGGTAGCATCGATGGAAAGAAGGAATGTGTGACGTTTCGGGTCAAGACCCTCGTCAGACTGAAAGTCACGGCAAAGGGAAATGAAAGATAAAACCAATGAAGTTTGGCTGAGATTTACAGATTGATTTTTTTTTCTCCCTCTACATTTTGAGTTTTGCCTGAACCCATTTGGGTTCACAAGTTTTTCTGGTCTGGGTAAAATATATCTGAATCATGCTGAATAATAAAATAATTGTTCTTTTAACCACCCATATAAATACAGGTTTAATACAACTCATCCACCAGGTCTTAAAGGTCTAACTGAAGTAGAACAAAATTTTCCCAATGCAGCAATCAGTCTTTTCCTTTACTTCCAATATCGGAATACTACCTCTTCCCATGATAAAGTGGATCCTGGCCTGCGGTTACTGTTATGGTACAATTCCAGGAGTCAGATTCCCAATCCAAATCCACATGCTGGTGTAGCACACTACATTATTATATTATAAGCCAAGTCAAGAGAGTTTATTGTCATATGTCCTAGATAGGACAATGTAATTCTTGCTTGCTGCAGCACGACAGAATATTTTAGGCATAAATACAGATCAGATCAGATCAGTGTGACCATATACCATAGAATATATATATATATATATATATACACACACATAAATACACAGATAAAGTGAAATAGGCTGTTGTTGATCATAGTTTGTTTGAAGTTGTGTTTAATAGTCTGATGGCTGTGGGGAATAAGCTGTTCCTGAACCTGGATGTTGCAGATTTCAAGCTCCTGTACCTTCTACCTGATGGCATTGGAGGGGTGAGTGTGTGGCCAGGATGGTGTGGGTCCTTGATGATGCTTGCAGCCTTTTTGAGGCAGTGCCTCAAAATTATATTCTTATTATAAGAATAAAGAAACACCTCTGTAGTTTGAATGTATTCTGTCAAATCCAGGACTGTTCATGTTATCCCATCCCAGTTGCTCATATCAACAGGTTATTCCCTTTTATGATATCCAGAAACACACGCTGTCACACTGTTGACTTGTGCCTTTTTAGATGGTAGAGAGGCTTTAAGGCATCAGAGCTGTTCTTGTGATAATATGTATGACTGGACCAGTTGAGTTTATGGCGACTCCCAGACTGTTGTTAGTAAGGAAATCAGTGATTTGTGTCACTTGTTACTTATTAGCTCATGCTTGAATTTGTATAAACATATACTTCAGGCTTTTCTTTTATATTTTAGCTTGTTGAAAAGTTTAGCACTCACACTAGGGGGTTCACACTTTTGCTCGGAAAGTTTTTGGTCTTTTTTGATTCATCATGAGTTAATCCTTTTTTGTTGTTCAATGTATCAGGCTGCAAATGTTGCTGGTATATAAACTAACAGGACCATATCACCTTCCTTTGCTGGAAGAAAAAATTCTAACCTTACCAAAACATTGATTAAAAACTTATTTGTCCTTGAGATCTGCTATCTTTAAAGCAAATTGTCTTGCTGCAGCATTCATTACCGCAATAGTATTGCTACACTTTTACAAATGTATATGGTCCAGGATCTCAAATTATTATTTCAGCGTTCTGACCCACCTGTATTGAGCCACACAATGTGGGCCTGGTTGTTTCAATGATGGCGCTATTGCCTTTGCTCTATAATGTTGATCCCCGTTCCTGAATATTTTGAATTTACCTTAAATGTCTGAGTTTCTTTTTGACATGTGGTTTGTGTATATCAAAAGATGATCTTTGCTCTTTCTAATGATGTATTTGTGGCTATATATTTACTACCAAATAATTTTAATTGTGCTGCAGTCTCTGCTCATTCTCTTAATTCTCAATATACTATTTACTTACCTCCATGATAAACAAAATCATACCATATCTGTTATGCTGCCAATTATTTATCTTTCTATTCCTCTTTTAGATTATACTGTCATAATTTAAGTAAGCAACATTCCTTTTACAGTTTAATGCCTCACTGACTTCTTTATCTTCTAATCCCTTTGTGATGTTCAAAATGTTGTTTATTTCTATTGTTCATGTAGCTACTTGTAAGTGTAATCACCAGTTGCTGCCTCTTAGTTTTTAAACACAACACTTCATATTTTGTTTCTTGATATCCTTGGTCACTTTAGTTGTTCTCAAACCAAGTAGAACTCTCGTGATTTTGGCTTTTACTGCTTTAAATTGATTTATTTATTTGAACCAAACAATTATTTTTATCCGTCAACAATTTGTTACTATCGATAAATCTAAAATGCATCCATAACTTAAATATAAATTCTACCTGGAACAAACATCTTCCTGTATTTCTAATGCACTCTTGAACAGGTTGCAAGAAACATTTCTTTGTCTGCAATGCAGTAACTTGATCTTATTTCTCTTCACCTGTGCCCTCCGGTGTTTATCTTCAATGCCTCACTCAATTTGTACGTTAGTTTAGTTTAAAGATACAGTGCGGAAACAGGCCTTTCGGCTCAGAGTCCGCGCCGACCAGCGATCCCCGTACACAGGCACTAAACTGCTCACTAGGGACAATTTACAATCTTTACGGACACCAATTAACCTACAAATCTGTACGTATTCGGATTATGGGAGGAAACCGGAACACCCGGGGAAAACCCATGCAGTCACAGGGAGAACATACCAACGCTATACAGACCGGTCAGGATCGAATCTAGGTGTCTGCGCCTGTACGGCAACAACTCTACCGCTGCATCACCCCTACTGCTATGAATTGCATCCTTTCACGTGTAATTGAGCATAAACTGGTTGAAAACTTGCGTCATTGTAATAGCATATCATTGATGTATGTAATATTTAAGGTAAAGAAATACGAGGGAATTACAGCAGGTATGACGTGCTATCTCTTAATATCATAATTTATTGGGACTGTTGGATTTTGCCAGAGATCTTTGCACAAAAATGTTGAACAGCTCATTATCACAACCATGTCCATTAGAAATTGAGTTTATGAAATGAACAATCCTATGGTCACCAAAGCCACTTAAAACATTACTCTAGGGCACAAGAATTACACTATTCACTTTCTCAGTATGCCTGAGGGCAACTGCTGACTTGTAGAAACTTCACTGAAATCTTATACCTCTTAAATAACAGACAGATTGTAATGAGAAACCTGAAAATTTCTACCTGACTACTAATATTAATAATTCTGCTTATGCACACAGATTGTAGCCAGTGATGAAATATGGCTGGTAATCAAATACAAGTTCTGGACTGGGTGATGCGGGCAAAGGTCATAAAAAGTCGTATGGTTCCAGATTTTGCTACACTTAAATGGCATTTCCAGTAAATACCAAGTACATTTCAGGAGACCGCACGAGTTAAATGTCACTCTCGACACTAATGTGTTTTTAAGATATCCATCCATGGACCGAATTGTTGGTGTTTTGGAGATGGAATCCACAGAGAGATCATAGTAGATTTGAAATGTGGTCATTTAATCACTAATATTGTATTAAATACTGCTGACGAGCTTGAGCCATGTTTTATCAGGAGTAACAGAACTTTTATTGGTGCAGTAAGTCGCAATTAGTACTGGTGCTGGTAAATTAGGTTTATAAATGTGAAGGTAGGGGCCTTTTGAACAAGTCAATGCTACAAATTTCTTTACAATGGAAAATTAAAAAATACCTTAAAAATATTTTTATCTTTCATTAGAATCATTTTACAATACTAGTCTATATTTCCTTTAAGTGGTTTTATTTTCCTCCTTTCTTTTACTTTGTATTTAACACTCACTTTTTTTCATTATTTTACTTAAATATGTTGTGGCTGTAAAGGCCAGATAGAAACTGGATATGTTTCAGTGACTGACTCACGACCCGACTCCCAAAAGCCTTTTGGCCTGCAAGGCATGTCAGCAATCAGCTGAAATATTTTTCCACTTTTTCGTAGCTCCATTAAAATTCAAGATTCAGTCATCCAAGAATTCTCGTACGCCAGATTAAATCCACAATCCATCCACCATTATGGATGGGGCGCGTACTGTGAATAAGATGTACTGGTCGTAAATTGCCAGGAATTCTTTAGTAGCTTTTCCCAACCTACAAGCTCTACTGATTAGAAAAATACGTGCAGAAATTGCAAAGGCAGCACCAAACCAAACGCTATCTGGACTTTGAAATGCAGCTTTCAGCCTTCATCCTCACTGCTACTATTCTGGAACTCCATGGAGACAACATGACTGCAAGAACAGGAGCAGTTGAGGAATGGAAATCTCCTGTCTCCATTTATTAGGACAATTAGGGATAGCAACACTCTGCAGTTTGATATTAAGTTGATAAACAAAATATCAGAATTAATTTACTCACTCAATGTGATTGACAGAGTAATATTGTACAGCTGCATTATTAAACAAGCTATGGTCCTGAAAACCATACCACTGGATATCTATCCATGATCTAGTCAACTTATGACATTTGTCTTCTTGTAACCGTGCCAAAATATTAGTTTAGGGAACATTGTTTCCTGAAGTTATTTTTATAATGACATCTGAAATAGTTTACGTTGAGTGCACAAAACAGTTATAAATGCACGGTAGACAAAAATGCTGGAGAAACTCAGCAGGTGAGGCAGCATCTATGCAGCGAAGGAAATAGGCAACGTTTTGGGCCAAAACCCTTCTTCAGACCGAAACGTTGCCTATTTCCTTCGCTCCATAGATGTTGCCTCACCCGCTGAGTTTCTCCAGCACTTTTGTCTACCTTCGATTTTCCATCATCTGCAGTTCCTTCTTAAACAGTTATAAATGCACAGTTGTTTCCAAGCCATTTTCAAAACAAGCAGCTGTGTCATTTATTAATAGGAACAATCTTTACTAATGAATAACACAATGCATTTGTGATGCAATGTGAATGATGACTTTTCTTGAGTGTACTGATCCAGTGAGTTGTAACTAAAGTAGGTACAGATTGAAATTAAAACCTTCCCACAAGGAGATGACCAGTAGGAGGGTATCATGTCATATTTGTTCTTCTGATGGTTGATTATAAAGTATTTGCACAAGGTTGGTAAATTGGGTTGCGATGATGGAGAGAATGAAGCAAAAAAAGATACATAGATGTATCTTCATAGATGTACAACACTCAAAACATTAAGCTTGACGTTTGTTGGCACTGGGCCTGTACTTGCTGGAGTTTAGAAGATTAAGGGGGGACCTCATTGAAACATAGAACAGTGAAAGGGTTGGATAGAGTGGATGTGGATAGGATATTTCCACTAGTGGGAGAGTCTAGGACTTGAGGTCATAGCCTCAGAATTAAAGGATGTTCTTTTAGGAAGGAGAAGAGGAGAAATTTATTTAGTCAGAGGGTGGTTAATCTGTCGAATTCTTTGCCACAGAAGGCTGTGGAGGCCAAGTCAGTGGATATTTTTAAGACAGAGATAATACTTTAGATTCTTGATTAATACGGGTATCAGAGGTTATGGGGAGAAGACAAGAGAATGGGGTTAGGCGTGAGAGATAGATCAGCCATGATTGAAGGGTGGAGTAGACATGATGGGCCGAATGGCCTAATTCTACTCCTATTCCTTATGACCTTATGAGCTCTATAAAGATGACTAGTTTTAACAGGGAGAAAATTTATTCATGGGTTAATCTTCACTAACGATCTGTGATTTATATTTTGCAGTTCCCTTACTGTGACGGTTCTCATAAGAAACATAATGCAATAGCCAGAGATAACGTTGGACCTTTGATCATAACAAAAAAGTCATAGTGTCTGTTTCAACAACAATAAAGTGGAAAATATTTGTTTCTGGTTCAAAACACATGAATTTTCATGCTTGCCAACGAATGTAGTGTGCTTTTTGTCATTTGTAATTTAAATGGTTTTGAAAATAAACGTTTTGTTTAATAATCCATCTGCTAACTTAGCTGCTTCATTTTTTTGTTAATGCCTCTCTGATTTTAAATAGATTCTCTGCCAATTTTGCACTGTTAAAGAATATTTTACCGTCTACCTTTGCATATTGTTTTTTCTTTACTGAAGTGTGAAGAAGTTTTTAAAGTCAGAAATTTTCACCATTATCTTTTTTGGCAAACATACCCAATCATGGATGTTAAAAATATTTTACAAATGAGCTACTAAAATATGGAGGTTGTTATGCAGGCAAATGTGATTATTTTATGTCCTTCTGAACAAATGAATAATGACTTTCAATCAACTTGCAGATTTTTAATTATACTGTTTTTATTTGAATGGAAGGAGAACTTCCACAAATAACACTCTTGTCTAATAATGAATCAATATGATAAACAAGCAAGTCTGCAAAGCAGAATATACCAAATCATTGTTAATTTTAGAGCTACTGTTTGGTAGATTTTTTTTCTTTGGCTATAAAAATACGGACTTAAAAACAGACCTTTTATCAGAATAGATCCCTGTTGCACAGATAAATATTTGTAATAGGAGAACAGGTACATGCGATGTTGGCTTTTCAAGCCTTCTGGTCATTGGTGATCTCCAAATCATTTGTGGTTGGACAGCTGATGAAGGTGCCGTTATTGGTTGACAGGAGGTGGTTGGGACTTTGGATTTGAGCAATATGAAACATTTTAGTGGGAATGATTGCAACTGTTCAATCAGTGCCTAGTACTGACGTCAGCTGTTTCTACAGAGGATTTGTGAATGGAATCAGTGACTGGAATAGTCAACAAAGAATTATGAAATACATTGATTGTAATTGTAATTGATTTTATTAGACAAGTATGATTCACAAAACAAGTATGTAATTCATACGAGGAATTTGATTTGCCATACAGTCATACCAAAAAAGCAACAAAACACGCAACCACATAAAAATTTAACATAAACATCCATCACAGCGGCTTCTCCGCATTCCTCACTGTGATGGAAGACAATAAAGCCTTGTCTTCTTTCCTCCTTTTTCTCCCACGGTCAGGGGAGTCGAACCATACACATTTGGGGCGATTGAAGTTCATGCAGCCGGCAATCGACGCTCCCATGATTGGGGCGGTTGAAGCTCCTGCGGCTTGGAGCTCCCGAAGCCGGTCCCTAACTAAAGCCGATCGTGAGCTTCATGATGTTAAAGTCACTAGACTCCCGGGGTTGGAGCTTCAGAGGTCGATCCCTGGCAAAGGGATTGACAGCTCCGAGATGTTAGCTCCCAAGTTCGATCCCCAGCAAGAGGGCGCCAGCTCCTCGATGTTAAGCAGCAATACAGAGGGAGATACGATAAGAAAAAGTTGTATCTCCGTCGAGGAAAGAGATAAAAAAAGTTGCCCCCAACCCCCTCCACCCCCTAATACAAAACTAAAGATACACTAAAATATAATTTAATTACAGACTAAAAAAACAACAGAGAGAAAACGCACGAGCAGGAAAGCTGCTTAAAACGTTTGTGCTGAAAGCTTGTCTCTGAGAAATGCAAAGATAGTTATCCTTCGACACCCACTTCCTTTGTGTCAGATGTGACCTAAGGCACTGGCCAATTTTCCCATTGATCTCTTTTTTTTGTTGGACTCCATGGCACATTCATTGTTCAAAGTTAGTCATTTGCCTTCTGGCATTCATCTCTTGTGATGTCTCTTGATTAGGACTGTGATATGATCTGGAGCCAAGTGAATTGAAAGTGAATACATCGCCTGCCCATGTCCTCCAGAGATGTTGCCTGACCCGCTGAGTTACAGCAGGACTTGCACAAGATTTCTGCACAAGATTCCAGCATTTGCAGTGACCTGTCAGCAAATTGGAGTATGTTTAGTCTGGTGGCAATGATGATAACCCTGCATCACTAAACTAAGTTGAGAGATTATTGATGAGATAGTTAAGCGTCAGTTAAGATTTACCCTGATTTGCTTTTATTGCATGAATGTGTATGGGCAGTTTTTCACATTTTATATCTGTGTGCCTTAACTCTCTTTAAACTGTCTCAAAAAGGGTTCTGACCCCAAATGTCATCTTTCCATTATCCCTCCACAGTTACTACTTGACTCACTGAGTTCAGACTCAAATGCAATAGATTTTAATGCATTCATGTTATAGTAACTTCAGGTAAAGTTTTACCCTTTTCCAGGATTGCAACAGCTCTTCCCCATAAAGTTAAAAGCAAGGACAAGGCGGCAGTAAAGGAATGAGTCATATTCGTGGTTAAGTCACCAATATACATTGGCACAAGGACACAACTATTTAAGGGTAGTGATGGAAGCGAAAACTTATGCTCTCAATTATAGAAAGATTTAATATAACTCCCACTTTGGATCAATGAGAAGTTTTTAGAGCAGTCAATAAGTTGAAATTCAGACCTACTTTTTCTTGTAGATTTTAACTCATAAAACTTCAGTATAAACTATCTTCCAGGAAATATATGACAGGCATGAGGAAAGTGTGTTTTACAATATATTTTTGTTAGGAGGTACAAGATTATCGTAATTTATATTATTAGAAAATCACATCCTAAATATTGGAAGTATATAAAAAATAGTTAACAATTGTGTATCAAAAGCCGGTGACAAATAAAATACTATGTGGTTACAGCATTAACCTGTTCTTGGAAGTTCAGTTTGATCCTGCGGGTCTGCTGTAGCGAATCCCTGATGTTGTCTTGGTCAGTTTCCTCGTCACTGCATCATGTTTTTGTCAATATTACAAGTTAATTGCAGTCACTGGTACTTTTTTAGACAACAGCTCTAGCTATTTGGTTAATGAAAATATATTTCTGAACAATGCGTGTACATCTAATCCTTTCTATTAGGATATAATTTAGAAACATTGAACAGCCTATTCTCAGCAGTTTTCAGTACCTGATCATCCTTTCAACCTTATTTCACAACAATCTTTAGACACCTGCATTACAGTTCAATTGTTAATGCATGGACTTGACAGTACAGAGCTGTTAACAAGGAATTGCAGCATGGATTTAAGTAAAAAATATCACTTAAGCAACATGAATACTCATCATATTCCCATGTTGTACATTTGATTCTTTCGAACAAAAAGCAAAAACATCTATTCATCAGAGAGCTGTGGATGCTGGGTCATTATGCAAATTCAAAGCTGAGAAAATACTTTAAATTACAAATGAAACGAGGGAAACTATAAGGGATTTAGTACGAAAATGGAGGTGAGGCTAAAGATCACAGCACCCATAATTTTATTGAATGATGGATGAAGTAAGAGTGTCCATCTGCATATGCCTTCTCATAATTCTTAATATTTATTCAAATGTGAATTAAGGATTTGGGGGCTTTAACAGATGTGAGATATACACATGTCCAATCATCTCTAATATTCTCCAAAACATAAGTATTTCAGCAAGTTTCTTAAGTTCCAAATTATAATTGTCTTCTTGATATAGTAATATGCAGGTTCCGATTGATGATGCAATTAAGATATTAGTCTTTTAACTTATTGACTGCTCCAAAAACATCTCATTGATCCAAAGAGGGAGTTATATTAAATCTTTCTATAATTCAAAGTATAAAATGTTGCTTCCATCATCCCTCACCCCAGTGTCCTTGTACCAATGTGCAATGCCAACCTACCTGACTGGACGACCACAGTATGTCAGGCTACAGAATTGTGTCTCGAATATGATAGTGAGCAACATAGGGGCCCCATAGGGGACGGTCCTCTCTCCCTTCCTGTTCACCATCTACACCTTGGACTTGAACTACAACTCAGACTCCTGCCACCTGCAGAGGTTTTCAAATGACTGCAATTATGGGCTGCAACAGTGAGTGGAGAGAAGCTGAATACAGAGGTGTAGTCAACGACTTTGTTGAGTGGTGTGGGTTAAATCACCTGTAGCCCAACAAGACTAAAGAGTTAGTAGTGGACTTTGGGAGTAGAGGAACACCCCTGTCCCCTGTGTCAATCAAGGGTGTAGATGTGCAGTTTATCAAGGAGTACAAGTACCATGGAGTTCACCTGGACAGTAAACTGGACTGGGTTGTGTTTGATGACTGTTGGCAGACCAATTTCCCTGCTGGGATAAATAAAGTAATTGTGACCCAGCTATTTATATGGTTCATTCCTTTGCTGCTTCCCTTTCTTTGTTCCTGGGTCTCTGAGATTGCTCTTTGTATTATCAGAGACGTGCCAAACCCTCTTGTCCATTTCACTACACCGCCACTTCACAGTGTATTCTATTGGTGCTCCCACTACATAGGCATCCATTTCTTTTTTTTTATCATGAAGTGTTTTGAAATGTAATATACATGCTGGGAAATAAAATCAGGTTGAATTTTTTGTTGGTCATGTGATAATTAAAAAAGGATTATATCAGATCTGGTTGTTAGCACGATGGTTTATATTATAGATATAGATATTTATATCTCCGTTTTCTTTTTGTTGGAAAGTGATTAAAGGCAACCTTCGCAGAAGAAAATTGAATTTAAGTCCGAAACTTTGTCCAACTCTGCCATGGTCATTTTATTATCGGCAATGTAAACAATTACCATGGAAGAAGATAAATGAGATAATTCTTGTTTGTTTACATGTGGTAATATTAGTGTGGTTCATCTAATCCAGCAAAATATATTTAAGTGAGTACTCTCAAATTTTAGCTTTATGATTCATCGTGTATATTGAGCAAAACAAACTTTTTCATCAACCCACTAGAATTTTGAAATGGATTCATCAATGTAACAAATTAACTATTTTAATCTTGTTGAAAAAAATCAAATTATAACAAAATATCAAAGTGCAATAACACATGGTGAAAATAAAGGAACCTAAACTCTGTATGATGACATTTGTGTCCCAATAACTACACTTAAACTGATTCTTATGCTGTGAGATGATCAAAGCCATTGTGCATTTTATCCTGGATGTTAGTGGACTGTATATAAATGATAAATTGTACACTGATGGTGGTTGAGGACAAGTTTTTCCTTATTTTGCATACACAATTCCTATTCCTGCCATAGTTCACTTGGCACAATGTTGAAATAATTAACAGAAGAGGAAGCAGTGTCAGTGAAATATAGTGTAGAAAGGATCTGCAGACAGATCCAAAAAGCTGGAGTAACTCAGCAAGACATGCAGCATCTCTGGGGAGAAGGAATGGGTGGAGTTTCGGGTCGAGACCCTCCAGAACTGCAGATGGTAGTTTATACTGAAGATAGGCACAAAGTGCTGGAGTAACTCAGCAAGTCAGGCAGCTTCTCCAGAGAAAAACGATGGGTGACGTTTCCGGTAAAGACTGAAGAAGGGTCCCGACCCGAAATGTCACCCATCTATTTTTTACCCAAGAGATACTACCTGACCTGCTGAGTTACACCAGCACTTTGTGTCCACCTTCAGTGAAATATAGTGTTGTTGTCCAGAAAAGCTTTGAATAATAACTCGCACTCCAAAGTTACAGTTTGCTGCAGGAGTATAAAGTTTCTTTAATATCATTTGTTTAGTTTGTTGTCCTGAGGGGCAAACGAGAAAACGGGTTATTATTGAATTGTGCATTGAACATACATAAAAATTAAAGATAGACACAAAAAGCTGGAGTAACTCAGTGGGACAGGCAGCATCTCTGGAGAGAAAGAATGGGTGACGTTTCAGGTTGAGGCCCTTCTTCAGACTGGTTAGGGATAAGGGAAACATGAGATATAGACGATGATATGGAGTGATGAAGAACAATGAATAAAAGATATGCAAAAAAGTGACAATGATGAAGGGAAACAAGAGACAGACGATGATGTGGGATGATGAAAAACAATGAATAAAAGAAATGCAAAAAAGTAACAATGATGAAGAACCACTAGCTTCTCGCTTTCACCCTACAAACAGTTAACAATGGCCTGTTTCCTTTATTATTACTTTTTTGCATATCTTTTAATCATTGTTCTTCATTGTTCATCGTCCATATCTCTTGTAATTTCACTGTTTAGTTTAGCTAATTGTGCTGTTGGTGGCTTTATGGGCTTAGAATGTAATCCCATCTGACTGCCAAATCTCACAGAAACGTATGGACACTTTTCAGTTGGCAGTAGGTCACATTTAACATTCTGCCAATGTCTCCCACCTCCCGATGCTAGTCTCTGGGCCTTTGGGGACATGAGATGAAGGAGAAGCTTATTGTCACTTTTTAGAACTTGAGCACAGAGTCCAGCCCACACTTCTCTGATTATTCCCTATATCCTGTAGAGCTTTTGCACTGTTCCAAGTGGGCCCTCTGATACAGCTGTAATCATCTTCATTCTCACCTGAGGTGCAAAGGAACACAGTATAGTATATACATTTATACTGAACTGGTAGATCCAGTTCCCTACAGATTAGATCCTCAAACTTCCAAATATGCAAAGTAACCCAAGTACTGTGAGCAATTATTGTAATGGGTACAAAAGCAATATAAAAATCGTGCATTTAGTGGCATATTCCAGGCCATCTTGAAGAGAAGGGATGTTTTTATCGTGCTTTTACTGGTGAGTTCCATAGCCCAGGAAACCCATGAACAGAAGGGAAAATAGTACATTTCTTTTGCATGAATGAATAATATATTGAACTTCATACTGACGCAGGATTTCTGACTTGCAACATTAAACTCTTTTTTCCACATGCTTCCTGCTTTGTTGAGTTTTTCCAACATTTTCTACCTTTATTTCAGATTTTCAGAATTTGCACATTAAAATAAAATTATTTTATCATTGAAAATGATATTCTGACTCAAGGGAATTGTGTACATGTCTGAAGTGCTAGAGTAAGAGACATTTTCCCAACTCACTTGCTTCTTTTTAAGATTTATTTCAATTACATACCAAATCCACCTTTTGAAACAACTTAAAGTTCCTCCCATTGCATGATTTAGTTTGTTATTTTGATTTTAAGTTATTTAGTTTTTATTAGTTCTTAGAATAATATTTTACTATTTCATTAGCTTGTGACACAGTGAAAGTAATTTTAAAGGGCGTGAAGTTATTACTGCCAAATCAGGTATACTTAATAAATGTTTCCTGGGAATATTGATATCTCAATTATTACGTCTCTTCAGATCATAAAAGAAGATTACAGTGTGCATCAACATTTCATTTAGCTGCAGAAAAATCAACTTTTACAGCTTTCTTTCAATTTTTTATCTTTATATGGAGCTTATTTGGCATAAGTATAAATATCGTTTAACCTTCATGCTAACCTCAAAAATAAGGTATTTAGCTCACAAAGAGTAGCAGCATCAGCACTATATTGTGCCTGCTTTTTAAACTGGTATTATTTCAGGAATAAAAGGATGTGATTGTTTTTTAATTTGTTGCTATGTGACTTTTTAAAGGAATAGATTTGTTCTGGTACCTAGGACATGTAAATGTGACTTTTAGAACAAGTGCACTGTGTGGCTGGACTGAACATGGCTGTTTTGTTTGGGAATGTTTGCCATACTGTATATTCTGTTGTTAGCTCTCCCTCGTCTAAATGATGAATACTTGCAACCATGCCAAAGAAAGCCACAAACACAGCCGTGGTGATTTGATATTGCTGCCCAGGAGAGTACTGGACGGAAACCCAAAGTTGTAAAACTAGGGAACCAGGTTCTAAGAGCAGATACATGTGTGGTGAGAATGGAAGCGGAAAGGTAAGTAAGTAAGTAAATTTTATTTATATAGCACATTTAAATCAACGTGTTGAAACCAAAGTGCTTTACATAGAAGAAATAATTAGGTTTCCGTACATCCATAGAAAAATTAAAAAAAAATAAAAATGACACATAGAAACATAGAAAATAGGTGCAGGAGTAGGCCATTCGGCCCTTCGAGCCTGCACCGCCATTCAATATGATCATGGCTGATCATCCAACTCAGTATCCTGTACCTGCCTTCTCTCCATACCCCCTGATCCCTTCAGCCACAATGGCCACATCTAACTCCTTCTTAAATATAGCCAATGAACTGGCCTCAACTACCTTCTGTGGCAGAGAATTCCAGAGATCCACCACTCTCTGTGTGAAAAATGTTCTCCTCATCTCGGTCCTAAAAGATTTCCCCCTTATCCTTAAACTGTGACCCCTTGTTCTGGACTTCCCCAACATCGGGAACAATCGTACTGCATCTAACCTGTCCAACCCCTTAAGAATTTTGTAAGTTTCTATAAGATCCCCCCCCTCAATCTTCTAAATTTTAGCGAGTACAAGCCGAGTCTATCCAGTCTTTCTTCATATGAAAGTCCTGCCATCCCAGGAATCTGTCTGGTGAACCTTCTCTGTACTCCCTCAATGGCAAGAATGTCAACAAAGAAAGGTGAGGAAATATTATTGTTTTCTGTCAATATTATTCTGTCCTGAAATGTTATTTTCTGTTGCCCTATCAACACTCATTGGGAAACTAAGTTTGTCGGTACATTAGAAAGTTACTAGATTTTTTTAATAGATCTACACTTACCACAATAATAAAGTTGTCAATTTTTGTTCTTCTGTACATTTTTGTTTTTATATATATATGTATGAAATCCTAATATTGTGAATAAAATATCCATGAACATAATGTCGAAATATTTTATATATATGTGTGTGTGTGTATGTACACACACACACACACACACACACATATACACACACACACACACACACACACACACACACACACACACACACACACACACACACACACACACACACACACAGGTCTCTGGTCGACACCACGCGACAGCCATTACACAAAATGTACTTGTGTATTCTGATGCCATTTTCGGAAACTTGTCATCGATGTGCTATCTTTTCTTATATTTGTTGTTGATATTATGTTAGTATACAGTATATATATATTTATTTATATGAATGTGTGTTTGTATGTGCCTGTGTGTGAGAGGCAAGTCAGAGATATATACATTTCCTTCTCATGGATCAGAAGCAACTTTGATATATATATATATATATATATATATATATATATATATATATATATATATATATATATATAATATATATAATAAATATATAAATATAAGTATATATATATATATATATATATATATATATATATATATGTAAAATTTAATTTAAGTTAAATTTAACAGTGTGTGTTAATGTAATGGAAGGGAAACTGCACAATTCAATTCAAGGGAAACTACGCAAAGGAGGGGGCTAGGAAGGAAAGATGGGAGGGAAATGGGGGATCAGGGGGGAAACATTTACAATAAAATTAACTAAAATATGTGAAGTGATAGATGAGCTATATCAAACAATGTTCCCTACAACACTGATTACACCAAAGGTGTTAGAGTGAAGTGCACAGCTGGAGGCATAACGGAAGTCGAGTTTTGCATTGACAAATGGCGGCCGTGACGTTCCGTTACGTACTACAGCTCAGTGCATTGGTTTACGTTGGAGTGGAGAATCTTGCTCCGCTCTATGATCTTTGGTATTTATTAGCCTAATGGCTGTAGGGAAGAAGCTGTTCCTGAACCTACAGTTTTCAGGCTCCTGTACCTTCTTCCCAATGGCAGGGATGAAATTAGTGCAAGTCTAAGTAATAGTACTTGCAGCAAAGCTAAATAAATCTGCAGCCACTAACCACTTCAGTTCTCTACCTACATTTAGCAAATGCCTTGGTAAAGAAGCAAAGCTTCAAAACGACAAATAAATAAAATCACCTCATGTTTCATTTACGTAATATAATTGATATAAAGAAAACAGTAACAATGAGTAAAATATATCAGAGGCCACAAAGGAAAGAATAACCAAAACCTTAATTTTTAGGTAGGGCCGAAGGAAGAAAAGGAAAACAAGAGATGGAATCTGCATTTTTCCAAATCCAGTAGTTAAACTGACAAAATTTTACTCCAAGCGACTGTTTCCTCAAATCAGAGAGCATGGCTCAAGGTTACAGTTAAGGGGCATGCCTTTTAGGACTGAAAGAAAACAAGTTACTATCAAAGCTTTGTGAATCTTACAAACTTTCACCTTGAGAGGCTGTGGTTGCTCAGTTGTGGAGTATATTGTGGTATAGCCTGAGAGACCATTTAGAATCCTTGGAAGTGGCAATCCGATGTGAAAGGAGGTTTCTGGTCGATCAGAAACCAAAGGCCTATTCCAGTTAAAAGGTTCTTGCATTTGATTTGGGGCAAAGACTTGTTAGTAAATAACCCAAATATGCAAAAATGGTGAATACATCCAAAAAATGGATCACCATAATAATCGACAAATTTTGAGAGTTCATAAAAACTAAAGACCTGGAATATAATGAATGAGAGGAGGGTTGTGACATTGATAATATTCCAAAAAATGAACACCATGTGTTAGAGATAGAGAGAGAGAGAGAGAGTGAGGGAGAGAGACAGACAGAGAGAGGCAGAGGGAGAAAGATGCCCCGTATCTAAAAAAGGGAGGGGGAGAGAGAGAGGGAGAGAGAGAGAGAGAGAGATCAGTACAGCTCGGTACAGGTTTCATTTCATCAAACATAAACATATAGCATAGATATACATACAAACAGACGCATTACATAATACATAAGGGCCATGCTTATTCTTATTCCTCACCGTACAGAGTTTAAAATGTTAATTGCAGTGGGAATGAAACTGTTTTTGAAGCGATTTGTTTTGGAGGCGATTGTCCTGTAGCGCCTCCCAGAGGGCAGTAGCTGAAAGGCACAGTGTGCAGGGTGAGTAGGATCAGAGATGATCTTGCGGGCTCTGTGTAATGTCCGTTTGTGGTAAAGTGATTCAAGGGATGGTAGCGGTAAGCCAATAATTTTAGATGCTCTGTTGATGATGCGCTGTAATTTCTTCCGGGAGAGTGAGTCGAGACTGCCGAACCAGACTGTGATAGATGAAGTGAGGATGGCTGTATAGAAGCGGAGCATGAGATGAGACCTTGCTCTGAACTTCCTGAGCTGTCGGAGATGGAAAAGTCTTTGCTGGGCTTTTCCATAGATGTGGTCTGCGTTTGTCCTCCATTAGAGGTTGTTGCTGATGTGGGTTCCAAGGAGTTTTAATGTGTCAGTGATGGAGATGGATTCACCTTTAATGAGCACAGGAGTTTTGGGGGATGGCTGGCATCTTGGGTCGATGATGAGTTCTTTTGTTTTTGATGAGTTGAGTAAGAGATCATGGTCTGTGCACCAGGTCGCTGCTTGGTTGACCTGTGCACGGCATTCAGTTTCTTGGTTGTTGGTGATGAATCCAATGATGGTTGAGTCGTCCGCGTACTTGTACAGGTTGACGGAGCTGTGGTGGGATGTGAGCTGGTTTGTGTAAAGCGAGAATAGCCAGGGTGAAAGAACAGATATTTAATCGATGGGAAAAATCCTCGGCACATACGCGGCGGAGGGGGGCTCTGAGCAAGGTGGCCAAAAATGACGGCCATAGGTAGCCTCGGAAATCGCAGCACAGATCGCCAAAACCGGTCAAGAACAGAGTTTTAGTAATATAGATTATTGAGAAGGTTATATAAACTTTTAAACTCATGACTTAAGTGCAAGTACATACTTATCTACAGTAGATGATACTGAGAACCAGAATGTTTTATTTTACTTGCCATTGTATTTTAACTGATCCTATGCCTGATCATTAGCAACAGACGTTGTACTTAAGCATCATTCTTGACCTCGCAATACAACAGCATTGTAAATCAGCAGTTCTGCGCAATCACACGGCAACGTGATTGAACGAATTGCTGCCTTGGGGTACTGCAGTGTTGAAATTCAAATCTGTTAGGAGCAAGATTAGTAACTCCAGTCAAAATCTGGTCTCTTGTGCCTCCTAACAGCTCTAGTAGATAGAACAATATCCATCTGCCCAGGATTGGATGTATTTTGTAATATGCTCTGTCACTTACTCTCTCAATGGAGCAACCGAATGAAATGTGGAATACTTTACTGCATTGAGGTACGATGGTTCAGAAATAAAACTGATGCATAACAAAAAAGAACAAGCATTTGTATTGCATGAATAATATTTGTGTTAATGACCAATGATAGGTGTAAATTAATGAATAACAAATACAATGAATAAAGATGTGCAGGAATTCTTTAGTTTTTCTGATCTTATTGTTTTCAGGTCATAACAAAATACAGTTGTCATAATCTGCTTTCTTGTGAATAAATCTGCCACTTGTAAATAGGATGAATCACTTAGGCAATGTTTATTGTGGTTTTTTTTAAACAAATACACAAAATATCTCATTTTGTTTTAATCAATAGAACAAATTCTGTACTGACATCACATATATTTTGGGCTAAACTGTATGTTTTTCTTATGAGGAAAAAATGTATCTGGAAGCTAGTTCAAGAGTCAAGAGAGAAACAAGACTGCTTTATTGTCATATGTCCCAGATAGAACAATGACATTATTATTTGTTGCAGGACAACAGAATATGTTAACATAGTACACTAAACAATATAATAAATGGGAGAAAAAAAAGTTCAGTGTGTACCATATATCGCTGTGATTTCTGGCCATCTTACTCGCAGTCCTCTTCCACTGAGGCAGCCCCGAGGATTTTTCCGATCAATGAAAAATAAAAAAGTTATGAATGCTAAACTAATCTTGAGATCAGCTGATTGGTTCTCTCATCTGTCAATCACCTTGTTGAAGGCAACATTCCTTCCGGGGGGGGGGGGGGGGGGGGGGGGGGGGGGGGGGGGGGGTGCAGGACTATAAACCCAGATGCCTGGACGTGAGTCAGTCACTCTGGAAGATCGCGAGGGAGAGGCCACAAATGTGATTTTGCTGTGAGTCTACTGAACTGTGTGTCTACCCTTTATGTGGTTATGTGCTTTATGTGCTTGCAATAAATGATTTGTTAGCCAGCAATGTGCTTGCAATGAATGATGATTTGTTAACTCTTAATGTGCTTGCAATAAATGATTTGTCAGCCAGCAATGTGCTTGCAATGAATGATAATTTGGTAACCCTCAATGTGCTTGCAATAAATGATTTGTTAGCCGTTAATGAAATTAGTTGTTTGGCCTGCCCTGTACTTAAAATTGAAATGGAAGTGAAATTAAATGAGTTGTTTGGCCTGCCCGGTGCTTTTGCTTTTGCTTTGCTTTGCCTGACCTCACCTGAAATGAAAGCAAATGGGTTGTATTGGTGGCTGGCCCTGCCTGCCCTGTGCTTTTGCTTTGTCTTTACTTGGCTTGACCTCACCTGAAATGAAAGCAAATGGATTGTATTGTTGGCTGGCCCTGCCTGCCCTGTGCTTTTCCTTTGCCTTTGCTTTGCTTGCTTGAGCTCACCTGAAATGAAAGCAAATGGATGGTATTGTTGGCTGGCCCCACCTGCCCTGTGCTTGACTTGAAATGGATTGACTTGACATGAAATTGATTGAAATGGATTGTTGGCCCTGCACTCACTGTGCTTGACTTGACTTGACCCCCACAACACCCATGCTAGCGCTCCAGAACCCACCCCCACTGGCAACCAATATTGGAATTGGTGGAGAGGTGGAATATTGCGCTAGGGGACCAGGCCTCCCATGTGAGCCTGTGACCCAACGGGTCCCACTTAGTTTAGCACACGCACGCACACACACACACAGACACACATATATACATGCACACATATGTGCGTGTGTACATGTATGTATATGTGTATCTGCATATATATATATATATATATATATATATATATTTAAGAGTACAGAATCTTTATGTTCCTGGGAAAGGTGTAGCAACACTTATAGGGGTGTATTATAGACCGCCAAACGGGGAACGAGAACTGGAAGAGCAAATATGTAAGGAGATAGCAGAGATTAGGAGTAAGCACAAGGTAGTGATTGTGGGAGATTTCAACTTTCCAC